>NC_057802.1:64633265-64635197 GCF_018294505.1 Triticum aestivum
TGCACAGGAAGAGTAATTGAATGTACTAAAATTGTTGACAAATTTAACAAGTAATAAAAAATGATGTCATGATATAATTCACATATAAGATGACTGGCTAACCAGGGTGGCATTGCAAAATTCACATATATGATGCCTGGCTAAACAAGATGGCATTGCATGATTCACATATACGATAAAGAAACTAAACATATGGCATTGACACAAAGCATGTCTAAACTAAGCAGATGACATCTTTGATGTATATAGTAAGCAATGCAAGGCACCATATGCATTATATTACCAACATCAGCATGCCAAGTTAGAGCAAAGACCTCATGGGGTAAATAGGAGTGGTCTTCTGCTTCTGAATCCCCCTCAGAACAGTTATCTTCCTCTTGATTACGATCCGAAATTGGTGGAGGGGGGGGGCTGCCTTTGCGCCCACCATGGAGCGACGTCTGCATGAAATTTTATTGCCACGCAAGGCTCGTCTCTTTTGCTCTACATGTTTAGTTCCATTGTGTACAATAACTGACATGCATAGGAATAAAACATAGTGAGATTATGTAAGGAGTGCATGCACAAATCCAGAGTAAAGGTAGCAAACTGTGGATAGACCCAAAACCAGTGATAGCAGGCAGATAATAGCTTTAGTTAAAAAATATAGATAATGGCTCCTTTAATGTTTGTTTGCACCCAACATGAAACTCATAGTAGACACCCGAGATTAACCAGATAGTAGACAGATAGTACTGATTGCTGCCCCAATATGTAACCCACAACCATTGAAAAACTCAAGTTTCAGCATAAGTTTGGACCTGAGTTGGAGTCTAATAGGTGAACACGACGATAAAGTAGCATGTCATCATATTAAGCGATGCATAACATAAGCAGACACGGAAGAGTGCGACCTCTCTTGCGGACCCGTGTAGTCCTCAAGGTCATCTGCTCAGTTGATGATGGTAATGCAGTTGTCGTGGCTGCCGGCGGCGGGGAAGAAGATTTGAGGCGGCGAAAAATAGTCTGGAGAGCGGATCCCTGCTGTGGTGAACCCTTCCGTCGTTGGAGCAGCTGAGCTGGGGTGGAACACAGCACCACAGGAGCAGGACAAACCACACAAGGTTTTCTTTGACACATATCTGTAACAGAAGTAATTGTGTAATGGCTTGTTTGAATTTGAGGATTCTAACAATGCAGGGATAGGAAATAGACAGGAATAGGATAGGAATGCATGTGCAAAACAGAGAATTTAAAAACACAGGATTTCTGCCAATCTGGGTGTTTGGTTCACAAGAATTGGAAGATCATAGGATGCAAAGAAGCATGGTGATATTAAGTCAAACCACAAGAAGTGTACAACCTCTTTGGCGAAGCCATGTCGATCTCAGCGTGATTGGGTTGGCCGGTGAGGATGCTCCGGCTGACTTGGCTGTCGGAGGAGGGGAAGAAGATCTTAGGCGTTTGGAGATGGAGCCCGAGGTACTGCTCCGCTGTGATGGAGGGTTTCGTCGTTGGAGTAGCTCCAGTGAGTTGTACAACGCAGAGGCTAAAGCAGGACAAGAGAGACAACGTTAACCTGAGTGGAATTCTAATAGCATCTCCAATAGATGACGTAAAATACATAACCACAAAGTGCTAGATGTATACAACAGCCGCTCATCTCTGAACTTAACTGTCGAAACTGAATTTAACTGTCGAAACTGAACTTAACTGTCGAAACTGAATTTTGTTGCCGAAACTGAATTTTACTGTCGAAACTGAACGCACTAGAGGTGAGGCTACAAGTCAGTCGACTGACTTTTTCATCTCTGGTCAGTCAATTTTGCAGCCGTTGGATACGAAATCAAGGGCCTGCGGTTCATCTTCAACCTCCACCCCCCTGAGCCGCCAGCCACCACCGGCCAAATAGCCGCCCCCACCGCCCGCGGCCGGCGGTGCGCCGCCCCGCCC
>NC_057802.1:64954183-64959328 GCF_018294505.1 Triticum aestivum
CGGTCGGTTTGGTGACCCCTTCCTTTTCTGTTCCGCGGGGGACAGGGGTTACCCTTTTTGGCCGGCCGCTCGATTGCACTAGTGGGCAGCCGGCCGCCCACTAGACGTGTCCCAATTAGATACATGTTAGGACAGGCGGGCGCGTGTGCTAACGTGCTGGCATGCGGCCCATGTGTCCAGGTTTGTTTGCGATTATAGGTTGCCAATGAGCCGGCCCAAGCATGGCATGGCCCGCGGTGACCCATTTCTAAGTGGGTTGTGCAGTGCTGACACGTGGGTCTCACCCCAACTGACCAGCACGACACGCATGGTAAACAAGCTGGACCGCGTAATTTTTGGCCTTCTAGGTAGTTTTTGGGGCAATAAGTTAGTAAAAGATTAGAAAAAAAATCAGTTTTATTTTAAAAGGATGTGTCATGCCGCCCTGCCAGCCTCACCTCGACGGACGAACATGACACATGGTGTCCCACAGGCCGAGGCACGGCCCGTTTAGTCGCGTGTTGGATCGGGCCCGTTACATGTCGGGGCACACGTGCTCGTGGGCTGCCTTGAAAACAACAACCCTTTGGTCAGCTTTGGTTGCGATCACGGTGGTATAACGCACACAAACAATTCGCGAAAAGGTTCAAAGTAAACTCATTTTCTAACATCTTGGCTTTTCTGAAGTTAGTACTGCAATCCGTGTGCTGTTGCACTTTGCAATCTTCACACTTGAAGAAGCAAACTACGCAAGCAAAATATAAAACATATAAAAACTCGAAAGTACCTTTCTAAATGTGAGCTCATATGCTTCTGGTGTGAACAGTAAAATAAATAAAATAGAAAAAAATTTAAAAAATTCTTTTTTTGTGGCATACTTTAAGAGAAAGTTTGTCGTGCATACAAAAATCATCACGAAAACACATTGGTGGAAGTCGTGGCAACAAAACAAAATCAGAGCTCCAAAATGCATTTGAAAGTAACATTTTTAGAGCATCGGTTTTATTTTTTTACCATGCCTACCACCAATGTCATTTCGTGATGAAATTTGCATGCACAACAAATATTTCTTAAAGTATGCCATAAAAAATTCAGAATTTTTTGAAATATTTTTCTATTTTATTTATTTTACTGTTCACATCAGGAGCATATGAGCTCAGGTCTAGAAACTCCACGTTCGATAAAATTATTTTATCTTACAATTTATGGATCTCAAATTCTGACTTACTTGCAGTGTTCGCTAAATTTGTCCTAACATGATTGATATTTTTTTTACAACATGATATCTTCAATACATTTGGAATCTTTAAATTCGTTATGCTCCATATGAAGCTCTTTCACTGAGTTGAGGTGTTTATTTTAGATTTAGTTTACGATTTTGACTGGGTCAACAGTTTTTCTCAGGCAACTCGTTCATTTGATCGAGGTGTTCAGTTTCATATTTAGTTTATAATTTTGACTGGATCAACAATTTCTCGAATCAGTCGGCGATAAACCAGCCTATAAAAATCTACCAGTCCTGTGCACCCTCTCACCTCCTTGGAAAAAAGAAAGCGCCAACATGCGACACGCCATGACCAATATAGTATATATGGTCACCGGCATAAGAAACTTCCCCTATATATATACATATGTTGGTTGATTAGCATATAACACAAAATCACACCGCGGGAAAGATTCATCAAAACATCGCATCTCCACTAAATACTTAATATTCAAAGTACGAGTTGAGGTGGATGCAAACAACATCAACCCTACGATTATGTACATCTAATGCTCCTAATTTGTCCAATGAAGTATCAACCTCTGAACTCTCCGGAGCAGAGCTCAGACGTCTTAAAGATTGGGGAGGGGGAGGAGGATGAGGGTGACCCCGTGGCGATGGCGGAGATCGCCATGGAGGAGGCGGGGCAGGCGCCCACGCCGATGTAGGAGTCGCCGCTGTCCGGATTCACCCTGCTGCAAATGGAGCAACACTACAACCGAGTGCTGTCAGAGGCAGATGAGGAGCGGTTGGCAGAGGATCAGCTGGAGGTGGAGCGCCCTTTCAACGTTGTCTTCGCGACCATGGTTGTGGCGGACCCAGGCATCGTCGATGAGCAGCAGCTGGTGCTCGACCATGTGCATAGCGTCCAAACCATCTGCCGCAGGCATTGGCAACTTCGCGTCAGGCGGGCGCAACCACCCTTCCGACGAGCTGGAGGCGGAGGTCAATGAGCGCTGGACCAGCACGACGACGATATGTCAACGTCGGCAGTTGCTCCTCGTTTGTGCTGGCCCACAACGACGACGAGGCAGGACCGTCCGGTGCGGGGATGTCGACCTCACCTCCACCAACGACGACGACGAGCAAGCGAACTCCGATGAGGAACGGATTTAAATGTTTATTTAGGGCCATTTTCTATGTAATATTTTTGAAAAATCAATGTAAAAATTTGGTGCCCTCAGACATTTTGTGCCTCAGTTGGATGGCCTCCGACTCAATTGCTTCCCGTGTCCGCGGTCATGTCCGGATGTGTTTGCAGATCCGGGTTGGAGTTCCCTTATAGGAAGATTTGCTGGGAAGCGGCTGTAGATGTGGATATGCCAAATGGAGGCCAAGCTCTATGAACTCCTTAATTTTGAAAAATCCAAATTCATACTTTTGTGTTTTATTTTATTTTGAAAAAATACACGTATACCCTGAGACATAGCGCACATGTGTGCAAATTTTCATAATGAAATACATTAAAATGAGGGCTACACATAGAAAACAAATGCGTTGCTTTTCAGCCCATGATTTTATTCTTTTTACTGCAGCTCATAATTGAAGGTAATTCATTATGAAATTTTACACACATATAGATTACATCTTGTATACATGTATTTTTTTTTATGAAGCTGAAAAGTTTACATTTTTATTTTTAATAATTAAAATCTTTTTTGAACATAAATAATTTTATTCCTCATATAATAGCCATGTCATTTACAATATGTGAAAGAATAAAATCAAAGGGATTGGAGTTCCAAAATTGAGATAAACCAAGACTAAAGCAGTACTTTACTAAACAATCAGCAACAAGATTGGTTTCCCTTCCACAATGAACAAAGCTGACATTTAAAAAGTCCATCACTGTCAGAGTAATGGGCCACGGGTAGGCCAACCCGATGCCCAGAACTTTTCAAGACATCGGGGCTAGCTGCGCCCCTCAAGGCGCCAAGATGAAGTGCCGCCTTCTAGAGGCCGGCTGGAGGAATAGCCGGCTGCCCGTAGACGGCCGAGTCCCGGAGGCCGACGTCAAGACAAGCCGACTCTTAGCTGGCGGCTTCTAGAGAAGCCGGCCCCTAGCAGTCGGCCCGTGGCGCCAACGAAGCATGCGCCCTTATCAAGAAAGACAAGACAGGGAATGGCTACAGTATAGCCCATCCCCCCATCCAGGGACAGGCGTGGCCACAGTGCACCGTACCGGCGGAGATCTCCGCCCGACGCGGCACTGTTGCCATGCCACCCCTGACATCACCACAAGCAGGCGGAGCCCTGCTCCCACGACGGCCAGTCGGTACGGCCCAAGGACGACGGGCCCCACCAATTAGCGAGAGCTCGGAAGACGGCAAGAGCCCCGCCAGTCGAACCCGAGGGAGGTCGGCCCCCAGCAGTCGGCCCGCCCCTTCCTCGGGACCCATGCGCCATTAATCAGACGAGACACGGAGTGGCTACAGTAATCGCCCGCCAGGCGACGGCGCTGTAGCCACGATCCCCTGACCAAGCCTGCGTCATTAGAGTCATGGCTACAGTGACCAGCAGCCGACAAGACCCGAGAGCGGCGGAGGCGGCCTGTCGGCCCCGTACCCGACCAGTCGGCGGGCCCCAGCAGTCGGCGGGGAAGCCGGCGGCCGAAGAGACTGACGGCCGGGCCCTACGCCCGACCGAATTACCGTTGTACCCCTGGGGGTAGGCCTATATAAACCCCACAGGGCACCCATGCAAAGGGTTCCCAACCTGTTAGAACTAGACCAACCCATAGAGGAAGGAGAGAGCTAGCCTTGCCTTCTCCTACCTCTAGCATACAGCTCGAGGAGCACCATTGTACTCACTTGTGCCTTAGTGATCATGCGGAGACCCCGCAGAGTAGGACTAGGGGTATTATCTCCTAGGAGAGCCCCGAACCTGGGTAAAGTACGCCGGCGTTCGTGTCTACGCCTCATCCCGCTTCCGAGCACCGGCGACGTTCTACTCGCTCCCACCATGATAAGCCATCCATTGGCATATGTCGCACCCAACCCCCGACAATCACCAACAGACATCTCGGTGATGATTGACACATCGGGACCCATGTAAGCATCAAGGTTAATCTCTACTCCTAATGAACGAGTTGGTGAATCGTCTCCGCGGTTTATTTTCGCTGGGTTTTTTTGTCTCTCCTCCCACCACCCCCTCCCACCCTGGTCCGCGGTTTATTTTCACAGTTTTTTTCGTCTCTCCTCCCACCACCTCCTCCCACCCTGGTCCATCGGTTTATTTTTCTCTCCACTCTTTATTACAACGAGAACTTTCCTAACGTATAACAAATCACGGATCTAACTTCCTTAAATTATGCAAATCAATCGATTTCTTTTATTGGTTCAATTTGTCTTAGGAAACAAATAACAGATTTTCAGGAAACAAATAATACATTTTAATCTAATGTAACACCCTGAGAATCATGCTACAGTAACCCCCTGTGATTAAGCTAATCATGTTGCTAAACAGGGCTAGATCACATTTGAACCACACCCTTGTCAAGCTCCTAGTTCAAACTTCAAATATAATTAAAGTGGAAAATAAAAGTTTTCAAAAATTCAAACAGAAATGTTCAGTGGGTTCTAAATAATACACTGGTAATTATGGTGGAGAAAACACATTTTTATAAAATGTCTAAATACTTTTAAATGAAATAAACAGGAAAGGAAATAAACAAATAAAAGAAAAGGGAAAACAAAACAGAAAACAGAACAAAAAAAAAGGAACAAAAGCCCCCCCCCCACTGGACCTGGCCCAACTGGGCCACCCCAGGCCCAGCCGGCCGGCCCAACCCCCCTCACCTTATCCCCTGCCCCCCCCACCGACAGCCTCGCTTCCCCCCCGAAATATCTCACCCCCCCGGTCTGGATCGAGGAGGAGACCGACGCCGTCGCGCTCGACCCCGC
>NC_057802.1:64959920-64968822 GCF_018294505.1 Triticum aestivum
GAGCTCCTCCGCCCGCACCGATGGTCCCCGCGTGCTCCTGGCACTCCCAGGACCCCGTAGAGCCCCACGCCTGGCCTTCCCGTGCCTCCCATCGCCGTGCCCGTGCAACCCCGAACTCCGGCCGCCGCTAAGCTCATCGCCGGTGCCGTTTCCGGCCATCTCCGGACGAACCACTACCACCATCCGGCGCGGATCGTCTTGGCCGTTCGAACGCGACCAAGCGCGCGTGAAACGGACCCCTGTGGCCGAAATCCGGCCACGGCCGAGGCTCGTCGCCGTGTACGGGCTCGCCGGAGTGCCCTCCCGCCGGCGTCCGACGTGGCACACCTGGGGGCCACCCCCTGGGTCACTGCCAGTGGGCCCCCTGGTCACCTGTTGACCAGTTGACCTGGTCAACTGGGCTGACTGGGCGGCCCCAGCCACTGACGTGCGGGCCCCGCCCCTTAAAATAAAGAATTAAAATGATTTTATAATTAAAAGTAATTAGTTTAACTAATTAGTCACTGACATGTGGGACCCAGCTGCTAATTAACCGCGTTTAATTAGAATAACCCACTGTTAGTCCTCTCTCTATGACATGTAGGACCCACTGGTCAGTTTGACCTGGTCAGCGAGTCTGTTGACTGCTGACGTCATCAGCACGTCATGCTGACGTCATATTATTTTTTTTTCTGTTATTTAAATAATTCCAGAAATTCAAATAAACTTTGAAAATTCATATCTTTTAAACCGTAACTCGGATGAAAATGATTTCTATATGAAAGTTGCTCAGAACGACGAGACGAATCCGAATACGCAGTCCGTTCATCCACCACACCTCCCTAACCTATCGAACTAGCAATTTTCCCCCTCCGGTCCGTCTGTCCGAAAACGCGAAACATCGGGAATACCTCCCGGATGTTCCCCCCCCTTCACCGGTACCACCTACTGTCGCGTTAGGACACCCCTAGCACCGCTCACTGTCATGTCACGCATCGTCATGCTTATGTTTGCATTGTATTTACTGTTTCTTCCCCCTCTTCTCTCCGGTAGACTACGAGACCGACACTGCTGCTGCCCAGTTCGACTACGGAGTCGACGACCCCTCCTACTTGCCAGAGCAACCAGGCAAGCCCCCCCCTTGATCACCAGCTATCTCCTACTCTACTCTCTACTACTTGCATTAGAGTAGTGTAGCATGTTACTACTTTCGATATCCTATTCTGATGCCTAGCCTATCCTTGCTACTACTGTTGTTACCTTTACCTGCAATCCTACATGCTTAGTATAGGATGCTAGATTTCCATCAGTGGCCCTACATTCTTGTCCGTCTGCTGTGCTATACTATCGGGCCGTGATCACCTGGGCGGTGAACACGGGCATATACTTATATACTATATACATGACACATGTGATGATTAAAGTCGGGTCGGCTCGTAGGAGTACCCGCAAGTGGATCTTTGTGGCGGAGCGACAGGGCAGGTTGAGACCGCCTAGGTGAGAGGTGGGCCTGGCCCTGGTTGGCGTTCGCGGATACTTAACACGCTTAACGAGATCTTGGTATTTGATCTGAGTCTGGCCATTTGGTCTATACGCACTAACCATCTACGCGGGAGTAGTTATGGGTATCCCGGCGTCGTGGTATCAGCCGAAGCCTTCTTGACGTCAGCGACTGAGTGGCGCGCGCCGGATTGGACTGGAACGCCACTAGGCTAGGTCTGCTTCCGGCCGCGTACGCAACGTGCAGGTGTGCATAGGGCGATGGGCCCAGACCCCTGCGCGCATAGGGTTAGACCGGCGTGCTGACCTCTCTGTTGTGCTTAGGTGGGGCTGCGACGTGTTGATCTTACGAGGCCGGGCATGACCCAGGAAAGTGTGTCCGGCCAAATGGGATCGAGCGTGTTGGGTTATGTGGTGCACCCCTGCAGGGAAGTTTATCTATTCGAATAGCCGTGTCCCTCGGTAAAAGGACGACCCGGAGTTGTACCTTGAGCTTATGACAACTAGAACTGGATACTGAATAAAATACACCCTTCCAAGTGCCAGATACAACCCGGTGATCGCTCTCTAACAGGGCGACGAGGAGGGGATCGCCGGGTAGGATTATGCTATGCGATGCTACTTGGAGGACTCCAATCTACTCTCTTCTACATGCTGCAAGATGGAGATGTCCAGAAGCGTAGTCTTCGACAGGACTAGCTATCCCCCTCTTATTCCGGCATTCTGCAGTTCAGTCCACTGATATGCCTCTTTACACATATACCCATGCATATGTAGTGTAGCTCCTTGCTTGCGAGTACTTTGGATGAGTACTCACGGTTGCTTTTCTCCCTCTTTTCCCCTTTCTATACCGGATTGTCGCAACCAGATGCTGGGGTTTAGGAGCCAGACGCCACCGTCGACGACGACACCTACAACACTGGAGGTGCCTACTACTACGTGCAGGCCGCTGACGACGACCAGGAGTAGTTAGGAGGTCCCAGGCAGGAGGCCTTGCCTTTTCGATCGTTGCTACTTTTGTGCTAGCCTTCTTAAGGCAACTTGTTTAACTTATGTCTGTACTCAGATATTGTTGCTTCCGCTGACTCGTCTATGATCGAGCACTTGTATTCGAGCCCTCGAGGCCCCTGGCTTGTATTATGATGCTTGTATGACTTTTTATGTGGTAGAGTTGTGTTGTGATATCTTCCCGTGAGTCCCTGATCGTGATCGTACACATTTGCGTGCATGATTAGTGTACGGTCAAATCGGGGGCGTCACAAGTTGGTATCAGAGCCAACTGCCTGTAGGAACCCCCCTTCCACACTCCTTGGCCGAAGTCGAGTCTAGACATTGCAAAACTTTTACTAACATGGTTGTGCGGCTTACGGGCCCACGTCGCCATTGGGTGGTACTAGGATCTTTTACTCCCCGACCTTTACTCTGGGACTCTGAGCTCTCTTCTATTCGGGTTAAACGAATTTACTAACTCTAACACTAGGATCCCGTGACCGCGTTCACCCCTAAGATGGATAAGCCATAGTTGTTTCTTAGAATAGTATTTTGGACAATTCACACACTGTCATTTGACTCCTTTGAAACGTCTTTGCTTTCAGATGGAACCCACGAGGCAGGTGGTTCGCCACACGATGGCCATTGGTGCCTCGGGATCACCTGCGGTGCTAGCTGAGATGATGACCTATTTGGGTTATCGCTGGCACCCTGAGTTCACCGTCTACGAGGAGTTCCAGGACTTTAACCAGGAGCAGTACCGTGCCATCGTCCACCTCTACTCTCGGGAGTACGACTCCACTACTGTGCTGCACACCGCACATGGTGTTGGTGTGACCATCGATATGGCTGTCCACGATGCAGCCTATGCTGCTCTGACACGTCTTCGTGGAGAGTATCGGGAGTTGGACACCTCCCCTTTCAGGCACATTGCTATCGCCTCTGATGTTGGTGCGGAGGGATACTACACTGCCGCCTACTCCACTGTCACCCGAGAGCCCTTCTACCATCAGCACCTGGTTCTGCATGCTGATGGGCTGGATCGAGCTAACCGAGCTCTTCGCCACGAGATGTACACCACCCGTCAGCACCTTTACCGTGCTCTGACGCTGCTGCACCCCTTTGTCCGGTCTGGACAGGTACCGCGTGCTGCGATCTACCCAGCCAGGACCGTGATGCCCCACGGTGTCGGTTGGCCAGAGGTGGGAGGCTACTCTCCCGCACTTGGTTCTCTTCTGCCACCTGAGCGTCGGACTCTACACCTGAGTATCCGCGGCCCCCAGTCTGCTGACGTGGAGGACTATCCGTTGCCTCACTACCAGCTGTCGGGCTACGATTACCTCCACAGTACCTCTTGGGACTGATGTAGGCTTGATTGTAGTATTAGTTGCAGTCACCGCGAGCCTGTGTGCCGCCTATGATGTTTTAGTCCATGTACTGAACTCTATGTACTGAACTCTATGCATGACCCCTTTTTGTAAGTATGCCGACTACTATGTAGTAGCTATCGTGCTCCTTTCAATTATGCATGTTTCATCATGAATGATTCTTGTCATTGCCAATTTTCTCAATGCTGAACTACCCCTGTTATATATTAGCAGGATGGTTAGACCAGGTGGTCGTGGTCGTGGTGGCGATGCCCCACCACCACCTGAGTACATGGCTGGTATGATCCAACAGTTTGAACTGAACCGCCAATTCATGGAAAATATGATGGCTCAGTTTCCTCGCCCCAATATGAACCAACAGCCAGCTCAAGTGACTCTTCAAGATTTCATACGCCTCAACCCAACCATCTACCGTAGCTCAACTCAGCCTCTGGATGCTGATGACTGGCTCCGGGACATCACCTATGAGTTGGAGTCTGCTGATGTAGCCCCTGCCAGCTATGTCAATTTTGCTTCCTTCTTCTTGAAGGGACCCGCAGCTCAATGGTGGGACAGCCACAGACGTACTCTGCCAGCTGGAACAATCATCACCTGGCCAGACTTCCAAGCTGCTTTCCGTGCCCGCTTCATTCCTCAGGGAGTCATGGACCGGAAGAAGCGTGAGTTCCGCAACCTCACCCAAGGCAACAAAACTGTCGAAGCTTATCAGCGGGAGTTTCTGGACTTGTCCCGCTATGCTGAAGAAGACATTGCAACTGATGCACGCAGACAGGAGAAGTTCCGTGATGGCCTTCAAGCTGACATCAAGCTCGCACTTCTAGTGCATGACTTTGCTGATTTCGCCACCTTGGTGAACAAGGCCATCAATGTCGAAACTGGTCTGCAGGAATACCAGAGCTCACACAGGCGCAACCGTGATACGGGCTCATCTTCGGGCCCGCCTTCACAGAAGCGTAAGATATGGATCCCGAACAGCAAGTATCGTCCAAATGCTTCTGCCCCAAAGCAGACCTATGCTGCCCCTCGTCTGCCTACACCACCGTCCAGGCAGCCAAGGCTTCCAGCTCCACCATCCCAAGCTCCTGTTCCCACTCCGAATAATGGCTTGTGCTTCAGGTGTGGACAACCAGGGCACCGTGCTAAAGAATGCAACCAGAACCAGAATCAACTGGCCCTTCCAGCAACTGGCCGTGGTAACAATCACCCCCGCAACAACAATGCTAAGTCTTATGGACGTGCTCATGCCAACCACGTTGATCTCAACGAAGCTCAAGACCAGCCTGCTACTGTGATGGGTACACTCCTCGTAAATTCAGTACCAGCATCCGTTTTATTTGATACAGGTGCATCGCATTCATTCATGTCAGAAGATTTTGCATACAAGCACGACGTTAAATGTGAGGAGATGAACACCTCTGTATTGGTCAAAACCCCCGTGGGACAGTGTCAAACCTCTTTGGTTGGCATCGATGTCCCCGTGGAAATCGAAGGGCTGGAATTCTATGCCTCTCCCATTATCCTGAAGACGTCTAACATCGACCTCATCTTGGGTATGGATTGGTTGAAAGCGCATACTGCTTCTATAGTTTGCGCCACTAAGACCGTCCATCTGCTACACCCTTCAGATGAAATAGTTGCTTACCAAGCTAATCTGGTGCAAAATGCCGAGGCAAGACTCTATGCATTGAATGCATTGAACGCTGCACCACTCGAGGGCATTGAAAACATTCCCGTCGTGCGTGAATTCCTCGACGTCTTCCCTGAAGAACTTCCAGGGATTCCCCCTGCTAGAGCTGTCGAATTCATCATCGACTTGAAACCAGGCACCACTCCTATAGCCAAGCGACCCTACAAAATGCCGCCGCATGAACTCCTTGAGCTTAAGGAGGAAATCGACAAGTCTCTTCGCAAAGGATTTATTCGCCCAAGTTGCTCTCCTTGGGGAGCACCTTCTCTCTTTGTCAAGAAGAAGGATGGGACAAACCGGTTAGTTCAAGACTACCGTCCTATAAACCAAGCTACCATTCAGAATAAATACCCTCTTCCTCGGATCAATGATCTGTATGATCAACTGGCGGGTTCGTCAGTGTTCTCTAAGCTCGACTTGAGGTTGGGCTACCACCAGATCCGTGTTCGCGAAGAGGATATCCCAAAGACCGCCTTCGTGACTCGCTATGGTTCATACGAGTACACCGTCATGTCTTTCGGTTTAACCAATGCTCCAGCCACCTTCTCTCGTCTGATGAACTACATATTCATGGATTACCTCGACAAGTTCGTCGTGGTTTATCTGGATGATATCCTGATATTTTCCAAGAACGAAGAAGAACATGCTGAGCATCTTCGACTTGTGCTGGAAAAACTACGAGAACATCAACTATATGCCAAGTTCTCTAAATGTGAATTCTGGCTACCCGAAGTAACCTATCTGGGGCATGTCATCTCTAAGGATGGTATTGCCGTCAACCCCGAGCGAGTTCAGGCTATTCTTGATTGGACTCCTCCCAAGAACGTTAAGCAAGTCAGAAGTTTTCTCGGTCTCGCCAGCTATTGCCGTCGATTCGTCGAGAACTTCTCTAAGATCGCCAGGCCTCTGACTAACCTGTTGCATAAGGGTGTCAAGTTCCAATGGACAGACAAATGTCAGGAAAGTTTCCAGGCACTCAAAGACAAGTTGACTTCTGCCCCAGTTCTAGCTCCACCTGATACTAAGAAGGACTTCGTCATCTATTGCGACGCTTCCCGTCAAGGATTAGGCTGTGTCCTAATGCAAGACCGCAAAGTGATTGCTTATGCCTCTCGACAATTGCGCCCTCACGAAGAGAACTACCCAGTTCACGACCTCGAACTTGCTGCTGTCATACATGCGCTGAAGCAGTGGCGACATTACCTTCTCGGTAATCGTTGCGAGATCTTCACTGACCACCAAAGTCTGAAGTATCTGTTTACTCAGCCAGATCTGAACCTCCGTCAGCAGAGATGGATGGAGCTTGTTGCAGACTTTGACTTGGGTATTTCCTATACTCCAGGCAAGGCTAATGTAATGGCTGATGCCTTGAGCCGCAAGTCTTACTGCAACCACCTCCAGGTTCATAAAGTTCAGCCCTCGCTTGTTGAAGAATTCAGGAAGCTGAACCTCCATATTGTTCCTCCGGGTGCACTCGCTCCCCCTCCTAAGGAGTTCCGCAAGATGAACCTCCGTGTTGTTCCCCAGGGTTCCCTCAATACCCTGGTCGTCGAACCAGATCTCCTGGACTCCATCAAGAGAATACAGGGGTATGACTCTGAAGCCCACAAGATTAAGCGCTACCTCACAGAAGGAAAGCCCTCATTCTTCACCATTTCTGAAGATGGCGCCCTATACTTCAAGGGCCGCCTAGTGGTGCCATGTGCAGAGAAAAACCTGGATATGACACAGGAAGTTATGAAAGAAGCTCATGATACGCCTCTGTGTATCCATCCTGGTAGTACAAAGATGTATCAAGATATCCGTCAGAGATTCTGGTGGACTAATATGAAGCAAGACATTGCTCGTTATGTTGCTGAGTGTGACGTTTGCCGTCGTATCAAAGCAGAACATCAAAGGCCTGCTGGAACTCTGCAACCTATCTCTATTCCTGAATGGAAATGGGACCATGTTGAGATGGACTTCGTCACTGGATTTCCCAAATCGCAGAAAGGTAATGATGCTATTCTTGTCGTCATTGACCGGCTTTCCAAAGTTGCACATTTCCTGGCAGTCAAAGAAACGATCACTGCTAGCCAGTTGGCAACGCTCTATATGTCCAGGATTGTTTCACTCCACGGTATTCCATTGGTTATCAGCTCAGACCGTGGTAGCTTATTCACTTCAAGATTCTGGGCAAGTTTCCAAGAAGCAATGGGAACTCATCTGTCATTCAGTACTGCGTTTCATCCTCAATCGCAAGGACAAGTTGAACGCGTCAATCAAGTTCTCGAAGACATGCTTCGAGCTTGCGTTATTTCCTTCGGCAAGAAATGGGAGGAATCTCTCCCGTATGCTGAGTTCTCCTATAATAATAGCTATCAAGCTAGTCTGAAGATGGCCCCCTTCGAAGTATTATATGGACGAAAGTGCCGAACCCCTCTGAACTGGTCAGAAACTGGGGAACGTCCACTCTTCGGTCCGGATATTATCCAAGATGCCGAAGAACAAGTCTGCATTATTCGCGAGAATCTCAAGACTGCTCAGTCACGTCAGAAGAGTCAGTATGACCGTCATCATAAAGACATGGTCTATCAACCTGGCGAAAAGGCTTATCTTCGAGTCACACCTATGAAGGGTGCTCACCGCTTCGGGATCAAGGGCAAACTAGCTCCTCGCTATATTGGCCCATTCACTATTCTCGAAAGGCGTGGAAAAGTGGCATACCAACTGGAACTACCGACGAACCTTTCGCAGGTTCACGATGTGTTCCATGTGTCACAGCTCCGCCGTTGCTTCAAGGATCCAATCCGAGTGGTGGATCACGAAGTGCTCGAATTGCAGCAAGACCTCTCCTATAAGGAGCATCCGGTCCGCATTCTCGACCAAGCTGAACGCCGCACACGTCAGAAGACGATCAAGTTTCTCAAAGTCCAGTGGTCGCACCATTCTGAAGATGAGGCCACTTGGGAACGAGAGGATCGTCTGCGCGAAGAATACCCCGCGCTGTTTCCTTCTACCTCCTAAATCTCGGGACGAGATTTCTTGTAGTGGAGGAGATTTGTAACACCCTGAGAATCATGCTACAGTAACCCCCTGTGATTAAGCTAATCATGTTGCTAAACAGGGCTATATCACATTTGAACCACACCCTTGTCAAGCTCCTAGTTCAAACTTCAAATATAATTAAAGTGGAAAATAAAAGTTTTCAAAAATTCAAACAGAAATGTTCAGTGGGTTCTAAATAATACACTGGTAATTATGGTGGAGAAAACACATTTTTATAAAATGTCTAAATACTTTTAAATGAAATAAACAGGAAAGGAAATAAACAAATAAAAGAAAAGGGAAAACAAAACAGAAAACAGAACAAAAAAAA
>NC_057802.1:64970155-64974478 GCF_018294505.1 Triticum aestivum
GAGCTCCTCCGCCCGCACCGATGGTCCCCGCGTGCTCCTGGCACTCCCAGGACCCCGTAGAGCCCCACGCCTGGCCTTCCCGTGCCTCCCATCGCCGTGCCCGTGCAACCCCGAACTCCGGCCGCCGCTAAGCTCATCGCCGGTGCCGTTTCCGGCCATCTCCGGACGAACCACTACCACCATCCGGCGCGGATCGTCTTGGCCGTTCGAACGCGACCAAGCGCGCGTGAAACGGACCCCTGTGGCCGAAATCCGGCCACGGCCGAGGCTCGTCGCCGTGTACGGGCTCGCCGGAATGCCCTCCCGCCGGCGTCCGACGTGGCACACCTGGGGGCCACCCCCTGGGTCACTGCCAGTGGGCCCCCTGGTCACCTGTTGACCAGTTGACCTGGTCAACTGGGCTGACTGGGCGGCCCCAGCCACTGACGTGCGGGCCCCGCCCCTTAAAATAAAGAATTAAAATGATTTTATAATTAAAAGTAATTAGTTTAACTAATTAGTCACTGACATGTGGGACCCAGCTGCTAATTAACCGCGTTTAATTAGAATAACCCACTGTTAGTCCTCTCTCTATGACATGTAGGACCCACTGGTCAGTTTGACCTGGTCAGCGAGTCTGTTGACGGCTGACGTCATCAGCACGTCATGCTGACGTCATATTATTTTTTTTCTGTTATTTAAATAATTCCAGAAATTCAAATAAACTTTGAAAATTCATATCTTTTAAACCGTAACTCGGATGAAAATGATTTCTATATGAAAGTTGCTCAGAACGACGAGACGAATCCGAATACGCAGTCCGTTCATCCACCACACCTCCCTAACCTATCGAACTAGCAATTTTCCCCCCCCGGTCCGTCTGTCCGAAAACGCGAAACATCGGGAATACCTCCCGGATGTTCCCCCCCCTTCACCGGTACCACCTACTGTCGCGTTAGGACACCCCTAGCACCGCTCACTGTCATGTCACGCATCGTCATGCTTATGTTTGCATTGTATTTACTGTTTCTTCCCCCTCTTCTCTCCGGTAGACTACGAGACCGACACTGCTGCTGCCCAGTTCGACTACGGAGTCGACGACCCCTCCTACTTGCCAGAGCAACCAGGCAAGCCCCCCCCCTTGATCACCAGATATCTCCTACTCTACTCTCTACTACTTGCATTAGAGTAGTGTAGCATGTTACTACTTTCGATATCCTATTCTGATGCCTAGCCTATCCTTGCTACTACTGTTGTTACCTTTACCTGCAATCCTACATGCTTAGTATAGGATGCTAGATTTCCATCAGTGGCCCTACATTCTTGTCCGTCTGCTGTGCTATACTATCGGGCCGTGATCACCTGGGCGGTGAACACGGGCATATACTTATATACTATATACATGACACATGTGATGATTAAAGTCGGGTCGGCTCGTAGGAGTACCCGCAAGTGGATCTTTGTGGCGGAGCGACAGGGCAGGTTGAGACCGCCTAGGTGAGAGGTGGGCCTGGCCCTGGTTGGCGTTCGCGGATACTTAACACGCTTAACGAGATCTTGGTATTTGATCTGAGTCTGGCCATTTGGTCTATACGCACTAACCATCTACGCGGGAGTAGTTATGGGTATCCCGGCGTCGTGGTATCAGCCGAAGCCTTCTTGACGTCAGCGACTGAGTGGCGCGCGCCGGATTGGACTGGAACGCCACTAGGCTAGGTCTGCTTCCGGCCGCGTACGCAACGTGCAGGTGTGCATAGGGCGATGGGCCCAGACCCCTGCGCGCATAGGGTTAGACCGGCGTGCTGACCTCTCTGTTGTGCTTAGGTGGGGCTGCGACGTGTTGATCTTACGAGGCCGGGCATGACCCAGGAAAGTGTGTCCGGCCAAATGGGATCGAGCGTGTTGGGTTATGTGGTGCACCCCTGCAGGGAAGTTTATCTATTCGAATAGCCGTGTCCCTCGGTAAAAGGACGACCCGGAGTTGTACCTTGAGCTTATGACAACTAGAACTGGATACTGAATAAAATACACCCTTCCAAGTGCCAGATACAACCCGGTGATCGCTCTCTAACAGGGCGACGAGGAGGGGATCGCCGGGTAGGATTATGCTATGCGATGCTACTTGGAGGACTCCAATCTACTCTCTTCTACATGCTGCAAGATGGAGATGTCCAGAAGCGTAGTCTTCGACAGGACTAGCTATCCCCCTCTTATTCCGGCATTCTGCAGTTCAGTCCACTGATATGCCTCTTTACACATATACCCATGCATATGTAGTGTAGCTCCTTGCTTGCGAGTACTTTGGATGAGTACTCACGGTTGCTTTTCTCCCTCTTTTCCCCTTTCTATACCGGATTGTCGCAACCAGATGCTGGGGTTCAGGAGCCAGACGCCACCGTCGACGACGACACCTACGACACTGGAGGTGCCTACTACTACGTGCAGGCCGCTGACGACGACCAGGAGTAGTTAGGAGGTCCCAGGCAGGAGGCCTTGCCTTTTCGATCGTTGCTACTTTTGTGCTAGCCTTCTTAAGGCAACTTGTTTAACTTATGTCTGTACTCAGATATTGTTGCTTCCGCTGACTCGTCTATGATCGAGCACTTGTATTCGAGCCCTCGAGGCCCCTGGCTTGTATTATGATGCTTGTATGACTTTTTATGTGGTAGAGTTGTGTTGTGATATCTTCCCGTGAGTCCCTGATCGTGATCGTACACATTTGCGTGCATGATTACTGTACGGTCAAATCGGGGGCGTCACATCTAACTTCCTTAAATTATGCAAATCAATCGATTCCTTTTATTGGTTCAATTTGTCTTAGGAAACAAATAATACATTTTAATCTAACTTTCCTAACTTATCTAAATCAATCGATTTCTCTTATTAGTGAAATTTGTTTTAGGAAACAAATAACAGACACGTCACAACTTTCCTCCCAATAAATAGTTTCTTAACGTTTGCAAACTTTCCTAATCAGACATGTCACAAACGGGCAGGTACTGATATCACGTTACCAAACATTAAAACCCCATTTGCATAGAAATCAGTTCAAAAATCCTAACTTTCCTAAAATTTTACCTTTCCTTGATAACAACCAATATTTCCTATGTTTTCCACGTATTGAAGGAAACCAATATTTCCTATGTTTTCCTCCATCGATATTAGCATTTTTTTGAACTGAGATCTCCGGATTATGATTTTTTTTACGATTCTTTTCAATTGTGACCTCTCCTTCCACTCCGGCTCCTTCTCGCATAAACACCTCCACCACAGCTAGGTGACACCGCCCCAGACCTCCTGCCTCTCCACACCTTCTCCGCCACCTCCTTCTCGTACTCCATTAACAATCCTCCCGCCACATTTGTCCACGGCGGTGTCGAGGGCATGGCGCAGCAGCGTACCAGCGGTAGAGTAGCACATAGCAGCAGGAAGCAACACGCAGCAGGCGAGGCGAGCGGCCGACGGTGGAGGGAAGATATGTGGCCGGCGTGGCTGAGGGGGCGGCCAGCAGAAGATGGCCACGACTGGAGGTGGCGCGAGGCAGGGGCGCGACAGCGGGGCGAGCGAAGGGATAGGCGGCAGCAGACGGGGCGAGCGCAGCCAGCGAGAGTGTGGCGCGCGGCCAGGGTGTGTGTTGCGTGGGGCCCAGTGGTGCGGTGGCTGCGGCGAGCGCGACGGCAGCGGCGGGCGCGACCGACGCGGTGTAGCACAGGCGTGGGCATGGAGAGGGAGTGGCCCCGCGGGCGCGGAAGAAGAGCGGCAGGCTCGGGCATGGGCGTGCATAGGAGCGGGCATGTGCCACGGGGTCAATCCGAGGAGCTCGGTGGCTACCCCTGCAATGGCCATGGCGGACGGCGGTTCTCGGCCACGGCGAAATACCTAACGAGAGCAAACGAGAGGGGAAACAGGGGAAAGGCAAGAGGAGATCATGGCGGTGTCAATGGCGCCCTAGGGGAAGACATGGGAGCTCGGGGCGGCGCGGATCGAACGACAATGTCGCGGTGGCCCAAGGTTGAGGAAGACGGCAGCGACGTCGATGCGGGGGTGCTGTACTTGATCTCGTTGGCGCAGACGAAGTAGCGAAGGCGTTCGAAACTCCTCGACAAGCTCCTAGCCCGCAGGGAGGGTTGTGGCCATGTGGACGGGGTCGGTCATGGTGGCCGTGGCGTCTGACTTCGTCCAGATCGACGGGATCGAGCGAGCGAGGAGGAGAAGTGGATTTGTGAGGGGGCGTCGAGGAGGAGTGAGGCCATGTGGGTAGGGAAGGAAGGGCGTCACCCTTATCCATTCCCCTTCGATGCCAGCGAGGTGGTCGGGCGGGAGCTCGGCTCTGTAGCGACGCGG
>NC_057802.1:64974750-65018792 GCF_018294505.1 Triticum aestivum
GATTCCCCTTTTACATCGTCCTTTTGGTTTTTCAATGTATTCTAATCTGTTTCTCCTTTTTAACACCGTTTTCTATTTATTCTTATCAACTAAATGATCTCTACTCCTAATGTCTCAGTTGGTAGTCTCCGTTCCGGGTTTATTTTTGTCCCACCTCCCGAGTGAGGGAGAGGGGAGAGAGAGTGAGGAAGAGGGAGGGAGAGGGTGTGTGTGCGAGAATTTGATGGTAAAAAAGATCGTCAATGTCACTTAATATGCATGAGAATATTAAATGCAATATTAACATAATTGATATTGAACTTTTAAAGTTAATATTCTTCTAGTAATAATAATAATTAAATTCTTCATGGAGCTCGGCCTCCAAAACGCCCCTAATCGTGGAGAAGCTCTTATTAATTAACCCTCGGGCTGCTTGACCCCGCATGACGAGATGGAGACGCGAGCGCCGCCCCTCGAGGGCCTCTCCCGCCACCATAAGCAGGTGCACGCCCACCTCCTCCGCCGCGGCCACCCCTTCCCGCCGGCAGAGCACGCCGAACCTGACCGCGCCTACCT
The DNA here is from genome assembly GCF_018294505.1 of Triticum aestivum. Classification (NCBI taxonomy): domain Eukaryota; kingdom Viridiplantae; phylum Streptophyta; class Magnoliopsida; order Poales; family Poaceae; genus Triticum; species Triticum aestivum. Next base: position 64,975,306 of record NC_057802.1, read on the forward strand.
CTCCGTTCTGCGCGCCGCCACCGCGACGCCAGTCCTCGCGCTCGCCGCTTGCGCGTGCCTCCGCCGCGCCGGCCTGCCAGCGCCGGGCCGCCACGCGCTCCCTGCCCTGCTCCGCGCCGCCGCCCGCGCGCGCTGCGCCGACTCTGTGGGGCAGGCGCATGCCATCGCCGTGCGGGTCGGGGCCGAGGATGATGGGTTCATCGGGACCGCGCTGGTTGGCGCGTACGCGGCGTGCCGGCGCGTGGCCGACGCCCGCAGGATGTTCGAAGTAATGCCGGATCGGGATCTCGTCGCCTGGGGCGTCATGCTTGACAGGTACTGATGCGCATGCCCTAGTTTCTGTGCTTATTATTTGGTCGGAATATCGATCATTTAGATCAATCCAATTTTGCTGCAATCTGGGTGCTTTGGTAATAGTTTGTCTAGCATTGTACCTCGTGTCATTTTTCTACGTTTTCTTGCAAAAATCTTTGCTGAGGAAAATGGGAGAAGTCGAGTTGGTCAATATATGCACGTTATTAACAACACGCAGATCTGCTTCTTTGTTGGAGCAAGGTCCAACTAAATGTTCTAAGGTTGAAACTATAATTAACTAGATCAGCACTTGATAAGTTTTTTCCTAGATCTCTAGCAGCATAACTTGATAAGTTTCAAAGGAATGCAATTAGGTGACCTTTAGAAAGGTAGAACATTTTCTGTCGATTGTTTGTATAATCTTCTTGAAAGTTGGAAATTGATGCATGCAATATTTAGGTTTCTTCAACTTATCTGTGTGCCGAGACTTTAGGGTCTTGTGACAACGTCTTTATTTAAAGTGCCTCTGGAAAATAATATCCTTTTTTATTTTTTCATTTGCTTCTGGTCTCCAGTTTGTATGCTTCTTAACTTTTCAGCAATTGTATTTTTCACTGTAAACCATGATTGACCTCTCTAACATCAACCGGCAGTTATTGTCAGACTCAAGACTACAGAGAAGCATTGCTTCTACTCAATAAGCTGAAGAGATCAAGAATTGTGCCTGACCAAGTCATCCTTGCTACCGTTCTATCAGCTTGTGGTCATACACGACATTTAAGATCCGGAAAAGTCATCCACTCATACATACTGGTCTCAGACATTTTTATCGATGCCCGCCTCAGTAGTGCCCTCTTAAACATGTATGCTACTTGTGCGGATATGGAGATGGCCAAGAAGCTATACAGCGGGATGCAAAGGAAGGACTTGATATCATCAACTGTCATGGTCTGCGGATATGCTAAGAATGGAAAAATTGATATTGCTCGCTCCATATTCAACTGTATGATGGAGAAGGATGTGGTATCTTGGAGTGCTATGATATCAGGATATGCTGAAAATAACCAACCAAGTGAAGCGTTGATTTTGTTCAAAGATATGCAAGAGTGTGGTGTCTGCCCTGATGAAATTACCCTATTGAGCGTCATATCTGCATGTGCTAATATCTGTTCCCTTGACAAAGCCAGATGGATCCATTCGTTTGTTGTGAATAATGGGTTTTGTAAGATACTGTCCATCTGCAATGCTCTTATTAATATGTTCTCAAAATGTGGAAGTTTGACTCTTGCCTTGAACGTGTTCAATGCAATGCCTCGAAAGAATGTTATCACCTGGACAAGTATGATTTCTGCCTTTGCAAGGCATGGTGATGGCAAATCTGCCTTAGCCCTTTTTGACAAGATGAAAAGTGAAGGGGTTGAACCCAATGGCGTGACATTTCTTGGTTTGTTGTTTGCCTGTTGTCATGCTGGTTTAGTTGATGAAGGCCGTTCCTTGTTTGAATGTATGGTCCAGGAATACAGGATTGAACCCAAGCTTGAGCATTATGGCTGTATGGTGGATCTTATGGGAAAGGCTAAACTTCTGCAGGAAGCAGTTGACCTCATAAAGTCAATGCATGTAAGACCTAATGTGGCTGTTTGGGGATCTCTGTTAGCAGCCTGCTGGATGCATGGTGATCTTGAGCTCGGTGCATTTTCTGCAAGGAAAATTTTGGAGTTGGATCCCAATCACAATGGAGCATACGTGTTTTTATCGAACATGCATGCAAAATCTGGTAACTGGAACAATGCTCGAGAGGTGAGGGGAGTAATCAAGGCCATAGGGTTTCGAAAGAAACAAGCTGCAGTCGGGTAGAGCTGAATGGGATTGTCCACGATTTTGGAGCTGAAGGTGAGAAACATCAAGAAAATCATAGGACCCTTGTAAAGCTTAATGGGATAATTTCTAATTGATGATTCATGGCTGTGCTAGTCTTTATGTTAACCTGGTAAATTTCTGAAAGGGGACATTTGCATATCTATATTTAAAGACTTGCAGGTAATCATGAGGAATACCACTCTTATGTTTTTTTTTTTTTGTATTTTGAACTCACAATTGAAGTTCCATAATGATTTTCATTATGATTCATCACCAGAATCATCTCATAGGTGGTCAATGGGCAACAATGATCTCATATTTATGGCTGCATCAGCTGTAGGAATTCGTTATGTAATCAAAGCTGAACAACAAGTCAGCTGGCTAATTTTGATTTTTCATAAAAGGAGGCTATGCAGCCCAGTTTAGTTAAGGGAAGACACAGGCAGGGCTTTGAAGAGATATTATTATGGATTGAGCTATCATATTTTCCCAGTATTTTCCTCCCGTCATATATTAAGATGAGATAATTGGTGTGGTTCTGCGCGAAAAAACTCCCTCTGTCAGGCTGAAGATAGTTCACTGTGCAGTAGAAGCTGAACTTTATGCCGTGTGAGTCGTCGTCGGTAATGGGTCTTGCAGTTGTGTGAGCTGCCAGATCCTTTCTTAAGAACTTTGAATCCAGAAGCACGGGTATTTCATGGGGCAGCAGTAGTCAGACAACATTCCACAGCTCCACCATTGTAACATATTCTGGCAACACCTAAAGGACAGACCCAGTGCATAGAAGCTCCCACATGGTGGGGTCTGGGGAGGGATTATAGGAACCTAGTCTTACCCCTGCAAAGTGCAATGCAGAGAGGCTGGTTCGAACCCAGGACCTCTTGGCACAAGTGGGGAGGACTTCACCACTGCGCCAGGCCTGCCCTCATATTCTGGCAACACCTCACTTCTAAAAATCATGGGCTTGTTCAGGATTATTTGGTGAGCGCAAACAGATTGCCCTCGGGGTGTGTCACCGACCTGGCGAGCTCTTGTGCGAGGAAGAGATGGCCTTAAGTTGGGTTTAGTAAGAAGAGTTGGTAATGGATGCACAACCGAAGTTTGGCATGATAGATGAATCATGTGGAAGCATCTCTGAAACCTATAGGGTGTTAAACACCGGTTCAGTTTGTTTCTGATTTGATAGAGGAAGGGTCAAATCAATGGAATGAAGAGCTAGTATGAGAGGTGTCTATGCCTCCTCATGCTGATCTCATTATCCAACTACCACGACCGCTGTGAGATATTGATGATTTTCGGGCATGGGTGTGGGAGAAATCTGGTCCTTTCTCAGTGAGACCAGTGTCCAGCAACTGTTGGATAATGAACAGATTGAACAACAGCCGTCCAGTTTGTCATGTAGGGAAGATGTTTGGAGTGCAGACTGTGGCAATGACAACGAGTCTCTGTTCCATTCTCTGGTTAGGTGTGCACATGCCAAGCTGTTTTCGAATGCAGCGTTAGAAATTTTCGATTTAAAAGCTCCCGCGTCTGCATCTAGGCACTTGGGCCATGGATATTTTGGACTCGGCAATGGTTAACAAGAGGGATTCAGCGGTTATCGTCTCTGTTATGTGGGCGATTTGGAGCAGCAGGAATAAATACATGCATTAGGCGATTCAATATCAACCGCTGCCATCCATGCATCTGGTGGAGGCATTCGTGAAGGCTCTGGAAGTGCCGCAGAAGGAGAAAATGTGACGAAATACCGGAGGGAGAGATGGAGACCTCCTAATTACAGGTGAACTAAAATCAATACTGATGGTGCCCTGGACGCTGAGCATGGTGTTGCTGGAGCGGGTTTCATGGCGCACAATCATGAGGGAGTGTTTGTAGCAGCGAGGCCGAGGTAATACAACAATATCACCATTGCCGTGATCCATTGCTGCTTGCTTGGGTACAGGGTTTTCTGAAAGTGCAGATTGAGACTGGTTGCCTTGCTGTTTTAACGATGTGGCACAGTGGCAGCAGGGTCAGAAATCTGAGGGGATTCGTGATCCAAGAGATGAAGGAGTATGCTGAGGCTTTTCAGGAGTTTGAGTCGATCTTTGCAAGGAGAGAAGCAAATCAAGCGGCACACCCCCGTGCAAAGGAACTTCTGAGTATTTGAGTCTGTGGAGGTGTTTGGTTCCAGAGAAACACCGCAAACGTAAACGTAATGGAGTTACGCTGGTACCGTAAACTGTCAAGATCCTGGTTCTAAGTCACACGGATCTAGCCTGTAACACTTCATAAGTCACACCGATCTAGCCTGTAACACCTCATATCACTTTGCGGCCTCACGCACGGTATTCCCACGGGTGTCGCCTTACCATGGCCCGGGACCATTTGCGCCTTTTGGCTCACGTATATGATAGTGTCGCTAGCATCCATATGACAGAGAATCCGGGCCGACATGACTAGTCGTGAACCCAAAGTGGCACTAACTTACGGGGACAGGCATACATGAATCAACATCGAGCATGTCGGTCAGCAGCGTGCGAATCCGGGCTGTAGCACTGGGCTAACAGGACTCCGGGAACCCGGGCTGTAGCAGGCTAGGCAGGACTCCGGATGTCACCGCGTGACATTTCCTCGAAGGGACAGACACAGGAACGAAGTGAATCACATGCCGGCCAGTCAAGTGTTCCGGAGCAGTAGTGCTGGGCTAGCAGGACTCCGGTGAACCGGGCTGTAGCGGACTACTATGGCTCATGGAAGCACAAGACTACATTTCCCCATAAGAGAGGCTACCAAGGATAAACAACTAGGTTGTCGGATCCCACACATACCAAGCATTTCAATCATATACACAATATGCTCGATATGTGTAAATACAACATGCCATCACAACATAACTCTACGACTCAATATTTATTCATTAGGCTCCGAGGAGCCAAGTATTACAAACATGGGCCTCATGACCCCAACATACAGATCATACAAGCAACAAGCACATGCGGAAGCTTAACTTGTCTGAGTACAGACAACTACAAATGAAGAAGGCTGAGAAGCCTGACTATCTACAAGACCCTGCCGAGGGCACAAGATCGTAGCTGAGGTAACACGCTAAACGTCGAAGTCCACACGACACTACTAGCGAGACTGACGTCTCTCTGCAAAAACATAAAATAGGCAAACGTGAGTACAAATGTACCCAACAAGACTTACATCAGAACTAACTACATATGCATCGGTATCAACAAAGGGGGTAGTGGAGTTTAACTGCAGCAAGCCAGCTTTGACTCAGTGGCTAACCTGAACTACGACTGCAAGCAACTCTTTGAGGTGGCGCACACGAGTCCACATATTCACCAATCAATACACCACTATGGATCCGCTCCCGTCTACATATGAGAACGCCATCCATAGCACTCACGCTTATCTTGCCCATTTTAGAGTATCCACTTCAAGTTATCTATGAACTGTACAGGCAACCCAGAAGTCCTTTACCGCGGACACGGCTATTCGAATAGATCATTTATAACCCTGCAGGGGTGTACTTCTTCACACATGTTTCCACCACTTAGCGTCTGCACACGACATGTGCTCGGCAGACTTCAAGCGAAAGCCGACGTGGGTGTAGACCACGACCTAACTAACCACACAAGTCTCTAGTCCAGGTTTATCACCTATTCGGGTTCCATCCGCGAGGAGATCCGGCCGGAGTTTCGCTCACAGCCCCAAACGATGTGTGCAGGGTTCCCGAGACACCAAACGGGCGCTCGGTACACCGTGCCACGTGCCTACCGCATCACAGCCCACCCCTCGGGTCAGCGCTGCGCACGGCCTCCAGCATACTACAAACACCAGAAACTACTTGCAACTCCTGGACAAAGGACACGGGGGGTTAATAAGTCGAGCGGGGTCATATTTCAGGGTCCAACGTGTGGTAGTAGCTGTTCATGGATCACAAACACAGAACTCAGTTCCTGAGGACGACTGCAATGAGACAACCCACCATGTACTCCTACATGGCCTCTCACCGCTACCTTTACCAAATTGTGTTCACACACTTAGCTCACACACAGTAGGACATGTTCACACACCTCCAATTCATCCCCGATGAATCAGACCTGACACAACTCTAAGCAGTAGCAGGCACGGCAACAAGCATGAATGAGTAGACACATCAGGGCTCAAACAACTGCTACTCATGCTAGTGGGTTTCATCTATATACTGTGGCAATGACAGGTCATGCAGAGGATAAGGGGTTCAACTACCGCAACAAGTAACAGATGAATCATTGTTGTCCTAATGCAGTAAAAGAGAGCAGGAGCGAGAGAGTGGGTTTGTATCGGAATGAACAAGGGGTTTTAGCTTGCCTGGCACTTCTGAAGATAGCATTGAGTCTTCATTAGTGTCAACGATCACAACGTCGGAACATCGTCTACCGAGAGGGGACAAATACCGGCAACAGAGAAGAAATACAATCAATGCAATGCACAATATGATGCATGATCATGACATGGCAATATGAATGTGTTTTGGGCTAATGCAAGCTAGAACAGATTGAGATGAGTCCATTTGAACCAAAGATTCAAATGCATTATCTTGTTTCATCTAAACAGCAAGGTTAGGTTGCTCTAACATGCATGAAACCAGTACAGATGGAAAGATTGGATTTTTCTGATAATTTTTCATATATAACACTTTGCATTTGGAGTTACAGATTAATTTCTATGATTTTTAGAAGTTAGCACTATTTTCTGGGATTTCCTGAATAAGAATAAATCCAGGAAAAGGTTATCTGCGTCAGCATGACGTCGGAGTGACGTCAGCAGGTCAAAGGCGCCAGCCCAGGTCAAACCTAACCAGTTGGGCCCACAGGTCAGTGACTCAGTTAGTTAACTGGGTTAATTAGGGTTAAACTAATTCTAACAAAATGTCAGCAGGGCTGGGCCCACATGTCAGTGGCTCAGGGTTAGTTTTGCGAGGGGATTAACACCTAACAACGGTGATTAGTACTAACTAACACCTAACTAATCCAGTTAGGGCCGGCCCCACATGTCATAGTCTCTGGGCGGGGCCCAGCCGGGGTCAAAGTGGGTCAAACCCACCGGCGACTCGACGCCGGCGAGGCCCGAGATGGCGACGCGGCTCGGAAAACGCCCACAGGGCACGGACGAGGCCGTTCTTGGGCTCGTTGGAGAGCCCTTGCAGGCGCGCGTCGAGTGGTGGTGGAGGCCGGGCCTATGGTGGCCGGAGCCGACGACGGCGAGCTCCAAGGCGGCGGCCGGAGTTCGGGCAACGACGGGTTCGGCGCTACGGTGCATGGGAGGAGGAGCTGGTGGGCGCTACGGGCTCCTGGGAGTGCACTGAGTGCAGTGACGCGCTCGGTTTGGACGGAGGCGAACCAAAACGGCGATGGCGACAAGTCTGGCGCCGGTGAGGTTTTGGTATCGACGGAAACGAGGGCTACGATAAGCTAATGGACATGGGAGTAGGGGGGATTAGTAGAGGAGCTCACGACGAGTGCAGAGGTGGCCTCGGCGTGCTTGGGGAAGCACCGGAGCGAGTGGGGCGACGAGAGGGATCTCTGGTGGCCGGTGACGAAGATGATGAAGATGGCGTCGATGCAGGGCCTCCGGCAAGGCGTGGCTGTACGGAGAGGACGAGGGAGGCGTGGCGATGCTCGTGGACACGTCGGAGAGGCTCGGGAATGGCTGCGGCTGCGGCTATGGCGAACGGCGGCGGCGGTGGCGTTCGGTGGTGAGAGGGAGAGAGAGCAGAGGAGGGGAGAGGCACGGGAGAGAGTGAGAGAGTGGTCGGGGCTGCGTGGCGTCGCGAGGGAGGCCCAGGGCGACGAGGGGGAAGCGGCAGGAAGCAGGAGGTGGCCGGGGCGCGTGGGCGCGCACGGCGGCCACACGCCTCTCATCCTACTGGCGAGAGGTGGAAGATGACTGGCAGCGGCGCTGGGCTGGGCCGGCCAGGTGGGCTGCGCCAGGTAGGTGGCCAGGTGAGTCTCCGCTCTTTTCCTTTCTGTTTTTCTTTTTATTTGTTTTTGTTCTGTGTTTTGAAATAGTAGAAATACTATTCCATTTAGGAAGAACCTGAAAATATTCAGAGGCACATTTGAAAATATTCTCAACAGCCTAAAAATACCTTCAAGATTATTTGGGCGTTTTAAAATATTTATAGGATTTAAATTGCCCAAATGCAAATACTTATGGCTTGGTGCAAAAATCCAGAATAGCCTCCGAAAATATGAAACCATTTTTGACAGAGGGTTTAGCGAGGACCAAAGATGGTGAACATTTATGAAGGGCATTTTGGGTTCATTGAAATTTCAATTGTTGGAACCTAGTATTTCAAAGGGGTGTTGGGGTTTGTTGGTCCCCATTTTAGATTTAAGAAAAAAAAATTAGACATGATGCACACATGAAGCTACCCTGGTGGAATGCCAGAAGCTAGGGATGTGACATAAACGAACGAAACTCAAACTTGTTTGGTAGCGGACTGTAACGTAATCAATTCGTCTGCTGAAATAAAAAAAAGCTAACAAATCTCAAAAGAGCAGCCATGGCAGGGCTCTCTCTGGGTCTGGCATGGGCTGACGCAGAGGGGCGCCACACCAGGAACGTCGCTGATGCCGTGGGAAGTCCGGCGGCCTATGGACGCCAGGGGCTGGTCGGCAACCGCTGCGAGCAGCACGCCCGGCGGCGACGCCCTGTAGACGTGGTCGCCGATGAACTCCTCGAAGAACAGGAACGGCGGGCACCTCGCGTCGCTGAGCTCGTCGACGGCGATGTCCGCGCCGGCCTCCACGAAAAACCACGCCCTTCCCGGCGCAGCGCAGTCCACGATGAACGGCGGCCAGCATATACGGACATCGTGCGGCGGTAGCATGTGGTGAGAGGATCAGTTCGTGGCGCTTCATGCGGAGGAAACAGAGCAGACGGGAGAAGCGTCGTGCGGCGGTTTCCGATTACACAGCATATTGGGCGTAATGAGATTACAACTAGGCTGGGACCTGATACCGCGTTATCTCATTACGGCCGGGTCGATCCAAACAAGATTCAACGTTATCCCTTACCAGCGTAAACAGATGACGTTACAAATCGGCGAACCAAACACCTCCACAGGAATGTGCCTGTAGACTTTGATGTAGATCCTGGCTTTCTGAATGATATTGTAAATGCAGAACTCATTTCGTCAGAGGAATAAAATGTCTATGGCGAAGGAACCTTATAGAATTCTCTTATGGTTTTTTTTTCTTGGTTTGCAAAGTATGCAAACAAAACTCTTGTATATCTCTGCTTTGTGCTTGTTCCTGTAAATTTGAATATCTTAGTATGCAGTGCTAGGAAAGACGGAGATGCGTTGAAGTTTACTTTAGTGATATGAGACACTTGATGGAATTATGTTTTGAGGGTATACTTGTACATATGAAATCTGAAGGATACATGGTCGATTCAACTTTATTTCTTCATTCCAAAAAATTCCTAAACCACCACTTCTCCCTGAGGAGCTTACAGCAAAACTATTGTCATAGCCTAAAGTAGCTTTCATATTCTTGACTCATACTCAATCAATTTGTGTTTCTACAATGCATAGTACAGCCAGGGTAAAATGCTTCACGAGATCACGAAGCTCATGAATTGTCGCGTGTTACCCACCCCGCGACAATTCCAACTCATGAGACTCATTGATCCCGGGGAGGCCGCCTTTTCATTCATCTTCTCATTCTCATTGTGTTCGCTGTTGTTCTGAATGTCACTTGTATCACTATTCTGCCCTGTAATCTTCCTGTATTTTTTGTTCTCCTTTATAGGAGAGACAGGTTACCTCGTTTGTATGTCTCTCCCTCACTACCAAAGCCAAATCTACTGATCCATCACTCGCATTTGCCTTCGAGCTACCCGGAGGCGTTACATTTTCAGTAGACTGCCTTTTATTCAAGACAGGGGTAATCTGCCCTCCCAAGACTCGCCTCTGGTTATCATTGTTACTTTTTAGGGGCTTGTCAGCTGAGGAACTCGGGCCGAGTTGTTACCCACAACACCTTCAACTCGGGTCCGGACAGTTCCAAACGGTTTAAGGGTCGGTTGTTGAAGAATCTCGTCATTCGTTTGGTGTAATAACATGGTTGGTGCGGATATAGTCATTGATGTAGTTTGCTGATTATGGATTTGATCGCTTCATGTTTTTTTCCTCACCTACGCATAGCTTTGGTCTTGTATGACTTTGCTATTTGTTGGTGTGTTCTTGTGTGCGTGTGTTGGTGTTGGCTGTGTGCATCCTAGCTATGCAGAGGCCGGGTGTGCTCATTGTGTTTGTATCTTCTTGATGCTTCATTTTGAGCCAATAAAATCCACCCTTTGTCGAAAAACAACCTAAGGGCTCCAAGTGGCTAGGTGTTTCAACTTCTCAAAAACAAAGGCTAGGGGTTTCAGACCGCCGCTGCCACCGCCGTCGCCACCCATCCCCGCCATCATGCCATTGCACGTCCCCGCCCCGCACCGCCCCCGCCCTCGACCCGTCCTCTGCTGCCTATCACCGCCTCCAGCTACGTGCACCGAGATACAAGATAGGCCTGCCGCACCACCAATCAGTGACTGCTCCACCACCGCAAGGATGTTGCCGCGCCGTGAACCGAGTAGCATGACGGGCTTCCACAACTTTCGGCTTCGGCCGTCCGGTCGCTACGCCGCCAAGTTATCGTGCGATGAGGGGGGGGGCATTGGCTCGGGGCCTTCAACACGCCAGAGCTCGTCGTGCGCACGCTGGATGTCACGTGTTGGATGTTCAGTCGACCCAAGTACGAGGTGGACTTTCCGACATCGAATCCCGGGAGGTGGGGGAGTTCATCAGTCACGAAATGCATATTGCGCCCTCAAGGAGAAGAGGGAAGATCCCATCGTCCCGGAGCATCGCGACACCCGTGTGAGCAATGCGATGGCTATGACAAGGTTCGCCATGAAAGATCCACACCTTGTGCAGGCGAGGTACGAGTTTTTTTGGCAGTAGAGACGTGCAGGGCCATGACACATTGGAAGTTTTTTTTTTGAAGTTAATGTGCGAAGATTTCATCTGGAGAATTACTCTCAGGTGGTGGCGAGCAAGTTAACGGACAAGGCGAAAGATTTCTCAACAAATGGTCACTTGATCAATGAGATAAAGGTCCTCATTCTGTCTTGGCTGAGGAGATCTACAATAGCGCATCGCATGTTTTGGCTCGGAAAGGTTCACGAATAGGACTGATGACAAAAAAAGAAAATTGTGTAAGACTTGGTTCCGGGTTCCGCCCGAGTGAATCCGTGACGTGGTGGCATCGGAGGCCGTGGTGATTGAATAAATTGCAACTTTTCCCCGCTCAAAAGAAAGGAAAACGAAAGAGACGCTCAGCGCAACAAGGCGCTCAAAGAGGAGGACGAGGCTGGCCTCCGGTCGCGCGAGATGCTACAAGAGAAGCCCGTCCAGTACGTTTCACTGGGCGATGACGGGCCTCTGGTCTCGCCGCTGCCCAGATCGATCTTTCAGGTCGCCGCTTCCTCCCACCTCCCGCCGCCGCCTCCCATCCCCGCCGCCACGCCACTGCACATCCCCGCTCCCGCTCCCGCCCCCGACCACGTCCTCTGCTGCCTACCGTCGCCTCCGGCCACGTGCACCGAGACAGTACAAGATAGGCCCGTCCAGTTCATTAAGGCGTGGACAGGGGAGAAGAGGCGCCGCAGGTACCTATCCCCATCATCTTCAGATGCTCCTGCCACTGCCCAGCAACATCAAGCCCCGATTTCTAATGCGACGGACATGGAGGACACCATCTTGGTCCAAGAAGGAAGCGATGAGCCCACCGGGCCGGGCGTCATTCTCAGCAAGGAAGACCAGGCCAGATATGCTAAACTTTTGCGTCCCAACATTCCTCCTCCCATTGACCCGTACTCCAATGTGGCATGGGAGGACTACGACCAGGTAGAAGAGCGCCTTGCACGCGTTCGCATCGCCTGTTACAAGGTACCTGCTTGCTGTATCAATCGGTCACCCCTCATTTTAGTTAATGTATGTTAATCCAGTCTTGGTTTGGTATGCGTGCATGATTTTATCTTTTGTATGTATCATCTGTGTGTAGATTGTGAAGCCAGAGGCCGCACATGAACTCAAGGGACCAGAAGAGTACACTGAGGATGAACTTCGTAACGAGTCCTACTTTCGGCATTTGGAGGATGATGAAAGTTTCGAGTGGTTCTTCCATCGCGACGATAGCCAGAAACCTGAATTGAATGACTACCAACGCATTGTCCTTCGTAATTTCGTAAGTTTATCTACACTCGCCATCCGGTTTGGTTAGTTTGATTATCTTAATCATTGGTGTTCAGAAACCATTTCAACACACACACTGTGAAAACCCTTAAATCAATGAGGTAGTTCATTTTGCTTCATTAATTCCAAACTACAGCTGCAATGTTTGTAGCCATTAAGTACTTCTTCAGATGTGCCATCTAATTCTCGTCCTTTTTTTGTAGCTGCCTGATAGTTGTGAACGCCAGTACCGCTATCACAACGATTACCGCTCACGTTATCATACATATGAAATTGACTCCGTTTATGTCAAGTACTATGGAGAAATATCAAAGAAAATAAAGGTATGCATTATGTGATCAAGCTGTTGGAATTTAAAATGTTATCGGTGGCTGGATCATTTTTTAAGTGCTAGACTTCTATCTTGCAACAGTGGATTGCAGATATTTGCATCTGGATCGCAGTACCGAGGCGGTAAGTATGCCCCTCAGGAAATTACGAAATATAGGTATATTAGTCATATACACATGATGATTAACTTCTTTGCACTTCAGTGGAGAAACATGGATACTATAGCATGGAGGCAAGCATTGAGGATTGCAACACACTTTCCCCATATGACTGTTCGTTTAGCTGCTTTTGCATAGTATGATCAACCACATGATCATAGAAGTATCTCACACACAAGCACAAATATTGTAGCAAACACAAGCAAAGCGAGCAAATAAGTAGCAAGAGAGACCAAAAAGTAGCAAAACACACACACACACACTCTCGAAGCCTATGATCTATACACTTTCTCCCCCTTCGGCAACAAGTTACCAAACAGCCGAAAATGCATAGTGCTATACGACACTCTAAGCACGATCCCCGGGAGCACTGGAGTGCGAAGATGGCGTGGAGAGAGAACAACATCTACGAAGACTTCGACTGACGTCTGAGAACTGGAGGGGCAACTGAGGCTGTGGCTGCAGGAGCTGAAGTTGTGGCCCTAGTGTCACTCACTGGCACTGCTGCAGACCTTTGTGCTCTAGGCACCCTCTGATAAGCATCCGTGGTAGTCCTGTCATTCCTGTCCTCAAGGTCTTCCTGTATCTTCTCAACTAAAGTCTGAATCTCAGTGACTTTGACATCCAAGTCATGCAGCTTTGTATCAAAGATCCTCTCAAGGCTCTCTTGATTTTGGGTCAGGGTAGCTAGTCCTTTCTCTATTGTCACTGTGGCCTCAAGCAGATAGCTGAGCTGGTCCTGCTTGGTCTTGAGATTGACTACTAAGGGATCTAGAATCTTTGTAGCTTTGTCTGCCTTAGCCTTCTCTCTCTCTTCTCTTGAGCCCCAACTGAAGTAGGATGTGAAGCATCCATAACAACTGTGTTATCCTCAAATTCTGGCCTCAAGGGAAGGTGCTCTCTATCTAGCAAGTATGTGTGCAATTAATGAGCATCTGAATTTGTGGAGCATAGCCACAAGATCTCTTCTAGTCAGCTGCAGTCCTCTTCACTATCTCAACTATTAGGGTCATCACTTTGAATTTCTCTGGCACATCAAACATATGCAGCAAGTTGATTGAGTGCCCTCTGATCATCCTGTCATCTCTAGACTTGGGCAACAAAGTGTGCCTCGGGATGGTGTTGATGGTTGGCAGCCCTGACAGAAGATAATAAATAGAGCCAAACTTGTGAGTTTCCAAGGCATCATCTGGAATTTCCTTGTAGATGTGTGCCATGGAGTTGTGGCCTTTCCTGGGCTTGGCATACACATCAGTATCATCATCTGCCTCAGCAGGAGCATGGATCAGTTCAGCCCACTCAGCAATAGAAGATTGGTACCTTGTACCCTCTGTCATCCAGACAATCTTGCCATCTGGGTAGAAGTGAGCTGTGGAGTAGAATTGCATCACCATCTCATCATTCCACTTTGTCAGTTTTTGACCCGCAAAGGCATCAACTCCATTCATTCTGAAGCTCTCATGAACTCCAGGAAAGTGATCTTCATTCTCATCAACGTATGACTAATCAACCCATCTCATGTCACTGACAATGGGCTTCTTGTCCAGGAGGATAGTCTCATAAAAGTCCTCTTGTTCCTTAGTGTGGAACCTGTAGTCTACAGCAGTTCTTCTTCTTGTAGCATAGGGGTCTGTCTGCCTCCACAATCTGAGACCTGCATCTTTTCTCACTTTCATGTTTTAGCTACTGGATGAGTGTCATCATGGTCGGGAATCTTGGGCTTGAGCTTTCTAAGCACTTGGCCTCTTCATCTTCTTCAACTTCAGGCACTGGGGCCTTGTTCTTCTCAGCAACAGGTACATTTCTGGTAGATCTCTTTGGTGCAGACTGCTTTGGAGCTATCTTGGGAGCAGTCTTGGGCTTGGATGTTGCAGCCCCTGACTTGATTGCATCTCCCATGAGTTTCTGTGTTTTGGGAGCTGGTGTAGCATCTTCCTCTTCATCTTCTTCCTCATCCTCAGCTGGGTCTCTCATCATTGAGGATCTGCCAATGACCCTGGCAATGGTCTTTCTGACCCTTTTCTTCCTCTTCTTGCCTCCAGCAGCTTCTTCTTCTCTTGGTTCAAGAGAGAATTCCACTGTTTCCTAAGTTGAAGCTCTGGCTTTTGACATGGGCTTCCTCTGACTAGGAGCCTTCTTCTTCATCCCTGGCTTAATGCCAGGAGCAGCAACAACTTTCTCTTTCTTGATCATCTTCTTTTTGGAAGTGACCTCTTCATCAGCAACATAGTCCTCATCTTCAGATTCTGAGGTTCTCTTAACTCTCTGCCTAGTTGCAGCCTTAGGCAGGTTACTTGGGGTGCTTCTGCTACCCTCATCATAACTGCTATTGGAGGGACTAGTGACCTCACTGAGATTTTGGTGCTCCTCGGACTTGTTCTGGCTGTCACTCTGGTCTGACATCTCTGACACTAAAAGCTGACCCCTGTGAACAGATAGGTTGAGATGGAGTAGATGAGTATCACAAAGCACATCCATTTTGCAAAATAAATGAGTCAAAAGCTTAGTTTTAGTTTTCTACAGAAAGCATTTCAGAGCTACCGATATTACAAACTCGGTGACACCGAAGCAGCTTTAGAGTCTAAACTGGTGAAATCGATCAGACCGAGACACAATTCGGTGACTCCGAGATGCTAGGGTTTCACAGAGAACGTAAACTCGGTCACACCGATTCGTACACTTCGGTCAGACCGAGTAGTACATGTGCAATGGCCTGGGCCAAATCGGTGAGACCGAAATCCTAATATCGGTCGGTCCGAGATGAGTTCGGCGGAAACCTAAACCTAAATTTTTGCATCAAATCTAATCTAACAGAGTTTTGCAGTGGATAGAGTCGTTTCAATCGTGGCAAGAATATATGCATTGATCTTTGTGCTAAGAATCAGAGTGGGGAAAGCACAAAGGGTCGAGTTCATACCCTAGCTTGGTGATGGACCCGCTACGGCGACAACGGTGGCGAAGATTCCCGTTGACGGCGGAGGACACCAGCGGCAGGAGGTCACAGGTGACGAAGAGACGATCTGGAGACCACGAGTCGGCAGAGCTGGACAGGCACGGGCGAAAGGGTTTGGAGAAATTTCTAAATTTTCAACCCGGGTATATATATCCAGACAGTGTCGGTGTGACTGCTGCAACTCGGTGAGACCGAAGGGTTCTAATTGGTTGCACTGAGATAAAAAACCTAGATCAACTTAATGAACTCGGTATGACCGAATTGAATGGGTCGGTCAGACCAAAATACACTAAGAGGTTTTGGAAGTTAAGCCCTTGACGGATCGGTGACTCCGAGTGCTCCTCACCCGGAGGGTCCGAATTCAACTTGTTCAAACTTTGTGATATAGCATGGATAGAGTTTGAGACGAGAAAAGCATAGATAGCTAGAGGGAGTTCTTAGGCATTCTTATCCATCCATTTGGCAAAAAGATAAAGCCAAACAACCAAAGCAACAAATGGATGTCC
Source organism: Triticum aestivum (assembly GCF_018294505.1). NCBI lineage: Eukaryota > Viridiplantae > Streptophyta > Magnoliopsida > Poales > Poaceae > Triticum > Triticum aestivum. The sequence continues at coordinate 64,991,689 of NC_057802.1, forward strand.
TCGAATGAGAAAAATATGCAATCAACATGCTCACACAATAAGATAGCAAATAAAATATGTGACAAAGCATGCACGAACACTCTAGCATCTATCAAGCAATTGGCGATGACTAGGTCATCTATATATGAGCATATTGACTGAGGAGTCAAATGAGAACATTTGATCGTAGGTCATACTCATCGTTTAAGCACAAGTGGGTTACGACTTTTACATAAAGCATTGTTGTGTTCACACCATTAGAGTTGCTTTAGCTCAATTCTTTAGAGCAAAGCTCCCCCTAGATGTGATATCCCCCCTAAGAGGGATGAACTAACCTTGGGTTTTATCGATGATGACTTCATGTATGTGTTGAAATAATGTAGATGCTCAATGTTGATGTAGATCATGTGGAGCAATCCATTGGAGTGAGTTGCACTTTCAATACCTACATGGGTTAGTCCCACAAGGAACTGTTGGGGAACGTAGTAATTTCAAAATTTTTCCTACGCACACGCAAGATCATGGCGATGCATAGCAACGAGAGGGGAGAGTGTTGTCTACGTACCCTCGTAGACCGTAAGCGGAAGCGTTATATCAACGCGGTTGATGTAGTCGTACGTCTTCACGATCCGACCGACCCAAGTACTGAAAGCACAACATCTTCGAGTTCTGCACACGTTCAGCTCGATGACGTCCCCGCCTTCTCGATCCAACAAGAGGGGCGAAGTAGTAGATGAGTTCCGGCAGCACGACGGCGTGGTGACGGTGTTGGTGAAGAACAATCTCCGCAGGGCTTCGCCTAAGCACTACGAAAACTATGACGGAGGATAAACTAGAGGGGACGGGGTTGCCGGCACACGGCTTGGTGTTTCTTAATGTGTCTTGGGTGCTAGCCCTACCCCTCTATTTATATGTTGAGCCTTGGGGTCGAAACTTGGAGTAAAATCCTCCACAAAGTCGGTTTCACCCGAAAGGCAAGAGTCCTTCTCGGACTCCAGGGCCAGACGCGCCCCTGGACTCTGCAAAACTTCCTTTTGCGCTTTCCAAAAACCTCGTGGGCTTTCCCCTTTGGCCCAGATAAAGTGTTCTCGTGCCCAAACATTTCGGGAAACATCCGGAACCCCTTCCGATGGATTCCGGAACCTTTCCGGAGATCAAACACTACTATCCACATATCAATCTTTACTTCCGGACCATTCCGGAGTTCCTCGTCATATCCGTGATCTCATCCAAAACTCTGAACAACATTCGGTCACCAACATACATAAGTCATAGTACTATATCGTCAACGAACGTTAAGTGTGCGGACCCTACGGGTTCGAGAACTATGTATACATGACCGAGACACCTCTCTGGTCAATAACCAATAGCGGGACCTGGATGCCCATATTGTCTCCTACATATTCTACGAAGATCTTTATCGGTCAGACCGCATAACAACATACGTTGTTCCCTTTGTCATCGGTATGTTACTTGCCCGAGATTCGATCGTCGGTATCTCAATACCTAGTTCAATCTCATTACCGGCAAGTCTCTTTACTCGTTCTGTAATACATCATCCCGCAACTAACTCATTAGTTGCAATGCTTGCAAGGCTTATAGTGATGTGCATTACCGAGTGGGCCCAGAGATACCTCTCTGACAATCGGAGTGACAAATCCTAATCTCGAAATACGCCAACCCAACAAGTACCTTCGGAGACACCTGTAGAGCACCTTTATAATCACCCAGTTACGTTGTGACGTTTGGTAGCACACAAAGTGTTCCTCCGGTAAACGGGAGTTGCATAATCTCATAGTCATAGGAACATGTATAAGTCATGAAGAAAGCGATAGCAGAATACTAAACGATCGAGTGCTAAGCTAACAGAATGGGTCAAGTCAATCACATCATTCTCCTAATGATGTGATCCCGTTAATCAAATGACAACACATGTCAATGGCTAGGAAACATAACCATCTTTGATCAAGGAGCTAGTCAAGTAGAGGCATACTAGTGACACTCTGTTTGTCTATGTATTCACACAAGTATTATGTTTCCGGTTAATACAATTCTAGCATGAATAATAAACATTTATCATGATATAAGGAAATAAATAATAACTTTATTATTGCCTCTAGGGCATATTTCCTTCAGTCTCCCACTTGCACTAGAGTCAATAATTTAGATTACACAGTAATGATTCTAACACCCATGGAGCCTTGGTGCTGATCATGTTTTGCTCGTGGAAGAGGCTTAGTCAACGGGTCTGCAACATTCAGATCCGTATGTATCTTGGAAATTTCTATGTCTCCCACCTGGACTAGATCCCGGATGGAGTTGAAGCGTCTCTTGATGTGCTTGGTTCTCTTGTGAAATCTGGATTCCTTCGCCAAGGCAATTGCACCAGTATTGTCACAAAATATTTTCATTGGACCCGGTGCACTAGGTATGACATCTAGATCGGATATGAACTCCTTCATCCAGACTCCTTCATTTGCTGCTTCCGAAGCAGCTATGTACTCCGCTTCACACGTAGATCCCGCCACGACGCTTTGTTTAGAACCGCACCAACTGACAGCTCCACCGTTCAATGTAAACATGTATCCGGTTTGCGATTTAGAATCGTCCGGATCAGTGTCAAAGCTTGCATCAACGTAACCATTTACGACTAGCTCTTTGTCACCTCCATAAACGAGAAATATATCTTTAGTCCTTTTCAGGTATTTCAGGATGTTCTTGACCGCTGTCCAGTGATCCACTCCTAGATTACTTTGGTACCTCCCTGCTAAACTTATAGCAAGGCACACATCAGGTCTGGTACACAGCATTGCATACATGATAGAGCCTATGGCTGAAGCATAGGGAACATCTTTCATCTTCTCTCTATCTTCTGCAGTGGTCGGGCATTGAGTCTTACTCAACTTCACACCTTGTAACACAGGCAAGAACCCTTTCTTTGCTTGATCCATTTTGTACTGCTTCAAAACTTTGTGAAGGTATGTGCTTTGTGAAAGTCCAATTAAGCGTCTTGATCTATCTCTATAGATCTTGATGCCCAATATATAAGCAGCTTCACCGAGGTCCTTCATTGAAAAACTCTTATTCAAGTATCCCTTTATGCTATCCAGAAATTCTATATCATTTCCAATCAGCAATATGTCATCCACATATAATATCAGAAATGCTACAGAGCTCCCACTTACTTTCTTGTAAATACAGGCTTCTCCAAAAGTCTGTACAAAACCAAATGCTTTGATCACAGTATCAAAGCGTTTATTCCAACTCCGAGAGGCTTGCACCCGTCCATAAATGGATCGCTGGAGCTTGCACACTTTGTTAGCTCCCTTTGGATCGACAAAACCTTCCGGTTGCATCATATACAACTCTTCTTCCAGAAATCCATTCAGGAATGCAGTTTTTACATCCATTTGCCAAATTTCATAATCATAAAATGCGGCAATTGCTAACATGATTCAGACAGACTTAAGCATCGCTACGGGTGAGAAGGTCTCATCGTAGTCAACCCCTTGAACTTGTCGAAAACCTTTCGCAACAAGTCGTGCTTTATAGACAGTAACATTACCGTCAGCGTCAGTCTTCTTCTTGAAGATCCATTTATTCTCTATGGCTTGCCGATCATCGGGCAAGTCAACCAAAGTCCACACTTTGTTCTCATACATGGATCCCATCTCAGATTTCATGGCCTCAAGCCATTTTGCGGAATCTGGGCTCACCATCGCTTCTTCATAGTTCGTAGGTTTGTCATGGTCTAGTAACATAACCTCCAGAACAGGATTGCCGTACCATTCTGGTGCGGATCTTACTCTGGTTGACCTACGAGGTTCAGTAACAACTTGATCTGAAGTTTCATGATCATCATCATTAACTTCCTCACTAATTGGTATAGACGTCACAGGAACCGGTTTCTGTGATGAACTACTTTCCAATAAGGGAGCAGGTACGGTTACCTCATCAAGTTCTACTTTCCTCCCACTCACTTCTTTCGAGAGAAACTCCTTCTCTAGAAAGGATCCATTCTTAGGAACGAATGTTTTGCCTTCGGATCTGTGATAGAAGGTGTACCCAACAGTCTCCTTTGGGTATCCTATGAAGACACATTTCTCCGATTTGGGTTTGAGCTTATCAGGTTGAAGCTTTTTCACATAAGCATCGCAGCCCCAAAATTTAAGAAACGACAACTTTGGTTTCTTGCCAAACCACAGTTCATAAGGCGTCATCTCAACGGATTTCTATGGTGCCCTATTTAACATGAATGCAGCCGTCTCTAAAGTATAACCCCAAAATGATAGCGGTAAATCAGTAAGAGACATCATAGATCGCACCATATCTAGTAAAGTATGATTACGACGTTCGGACACACCATTACGCTGTGGTGTTCCGGGTGGCGTGAGTTGCAAAACTATTCCGCATTGTTTCAAATGTAGACCAAACTCGTAACTCAAAGGAACATACAAGGATATTCATAGACATAGAGTGAAATTCACACGTGATGTTGTCCATGAATGCATTAGGTTACCTTGTCCCTTGTCTTACCAACAAGAGGGTTTGTGACTCCTTGAAATTGTGCATGATGTGAAAGTTGATTGCACATGTCCTTGCCAAATGAATATGAGTGAAGTATGTTGGCGGAGTCACCCTCAAGAACTCTCTAGTTGTTCTTCTTCGAGGTCCACATCATCTTGATGGGAATCCTTGGAGTTGTAGTCATACTTGATGAAGCAGAACTTGATGTAGTCTTGGGAACCCACTTGACCAGGGCCTTAGGAGCTTCTTCAAATGCATAAATCTCCTCTTGAAGCTTGTCCTTGCCTTTTAGCTTGTGGTCTTGTGGTGGAAGATCATCCTGAGCTTGTGTTCCTTTGAAATTAGTGGGGTCATAATTCTCTTGTTGAGGAACAAACTTCGTCTTGGGGTATTGATCTTCTTCCCACTCAACTCCATTGGCATTGAACTTGCGTTCGAAACCAACATCTTGATTCTTCCGGTGTCTTCCTTGCTTGCATACAATTTCCTCACATTGCTTACTTCCGGCAAGGCTCTTGTAAACACCTTTCTCTATAATTCCCTTCAATAAGCTATTTTCTTGCTCAAGTGTAACTTGGCTAGGAGAATCATTAGTGGAATCAAGAGAACTACTATAAGCAACAATATTGGATCTAACATGATTATTGTTACTACTAGAAGAATAATCTTTCTTACTCTTGTTGCTAGATTTTACTTGTGGCATGTAAGTAGACAAGAGTAAACGCTTGGCAATGTAAGAAGAACTTTTCTTGCGAAGATCACCATTGATTGCTTTTAAGAACCCATGCTCTTTCTCTAGATTGAGCTTTTCAAAGCGTAGCTTCTCATGAGTCTCTAAAAGCTCTCGATGATCTTCTAAGGTAGTTTCATGAGCTAACTTAAGAGTGTTTAGTTCTTTAGTTAGACGCTCAATCTCCTTATCATCGTCATTCGTTTTATCTTGATTAGCATGATTAATAGCAAGTTCATCATAGTTGTCATCACTAGAGTTGTCAACAAGTAAATCATCATCACCTAGCAAATCATCTTCATCACTATTGAAATCAACATACTCAGGGTGTGATACCTTTGGGACTTTAGCCATGAAGCATCTTCCAATCCCTTCTGTCGGCGTCCTGGGAACGGGGGTCCCCAGACTTGCCTGCCTGCAACCCACGGCGTGGCTCCACTAGCGGCCCTGTACGGCCCATCTTCACTAGCAAACACTCAAGACCCTCGCGAGCGGCCAAGCCTCGCGAGGCGGACGACGCAAGACCTCCTCGGGGGTGGCCTCACCAGGCTGGCTCGCGAGGGGCGGAGAGATCAAGGCAAGGGGCACCTCGCGAGGTTCCCGTGACGCAAGCCATGACGACCGTGGCCAGGCGGGCGTCAGGCGGGTGCCAGCGTGCACAGTGTCCTCATTTCCTCTTTGGTGCTAAAGAGGCAAGCGCAGGCGAGGAGTCCCGAGGCATCAGGCAAAGGTTGCCATATCGGTGCAACGAGACAAGACCAGCAGGACGGCAGGATGGAGGTCACCGTGGAGCCCAAGACGGCATCACCACCAGAGCCTTTGGCAGGCGAAGACCACCTTTAGTCAGGATAACTTGTACTAGTTTTCTCCCTTCGAATTTGGCCGTTGTGGTATCCCTTCCCGCTCAATATTTGGGAAGAGGACCAGGGCCTCTATAAATAGGACTAGCCACCACCATAGAGGGAAGAGGATCGATTCGACACACAAGCTCACCAACACAAGAGCACCTCTCCTCAGGAGGCTGTTCTTCCCTTGTAACTGTTCATCCTCAGCCCAAGAGGCAATCCACCACACCACACTGGAGTAGGGTATTACACCACATCGGTGGCCCGAACCAGTGTAAACTCTCGCGTCTCTCATTCTTTGGGTTCGTCGAGCTAGGCCTTGCGATCATTGCGAGAGCGGGCTAGGGAGAGAGAGATCTTCGTGCGCACCCCAGTGTTTGAACCTGAAGGGTTTGCCGGAACACGAAATCCGACATTTGGCGCGCCAGGTAGGGGTGCGCCGAAGCTTTCCTTCCGCCGATCCGCGTCCCATCGCTTTGTCGCATTCATGGCGGATGCTCGTCGAGCCCGCGCTGAGCGCCGGGCCGCCCTCGCTGCCCGCGTTGCTCAGACAGCTCCTGTCGGCGGGCCTCCCCGTCGTTCCCCGTCACCCTCCGCCAACGCCGCCACCGGCCCGGCGGGAAACGAGCAGCAAGCATCCTCGCTGCACCCCTCGGTGCGGCGGGACGGCCGCACCGCCACCTCGTCGCTGACTCTGGCCGGCTCATCGTCCCACGCACGTCGCGCGCCTACAGACGCGTAGGCCGCGCTGCTCATGGCACGCGAGCTCCTGCGCTACCGCCCAGTCGATGACCTCTACGAGGACTGGCTGGACCGCATCGCGGAGCTCATCAGCGCCGCGGGGGGACTCCCGCGCGAGAAGAAGGAAGCTGCCAAGAAGTTCCCCGGCCGCAGGAGAATGCTCGCGTGCTCCCAGCGCCACCACGACAAGACTGCGTGCCGCCGGCAGTGGCGGCGCGTGGGCATCAAGGGCAGGATCCACATCAGCAAAGGGCCCCGGTGGCCACGGCAGGCTGCCGCGCCTTCACTCCTGAGCTGCGTAGCGTCGCCTGGTCGGGCAAGTTCAAGCCAGACCTGCCTCCTCGCTACGACGGCACCCCCGACCCCGCGGAGTTCTTGCAGCTCTACGAGCTGAGCATCAAGGCGGCCAACGGCGACGAAAAAGTCATGGCGAACTGGTTCCCCATGGCTCTCAAGGATGGTGCTCGCTCGTGGCTCCTGAACCTGCCCCCGGGCTCGATCTCCTCCTGGGGCAAGATGCGCGACCGCTTCGTCGCCAACTTCCAGGGCACTCGCGACCATGGGTGATCTACGCCGCATCAAGCAGCAGCCAGGAGAGACCCTGCAGAAGTACATCCAGCGCTTCAACAACGTTCGCCTCAAGATCCCCAAGGTGACGGACGAGGCCATCATTTCGGCATTTTCTGATGGTGTCCGCGACGTCAAGATGAAGGAGGAGCTCGCATCCACGAGGAGCTATGCACTGCTTTGGAGCTGTTCAACCTGGCGACCAAGTGTGCAAGAGCTGAGGAGGGGCGCCTTTCCCTCCTCGAGCTCCCAGCTACCGACCCGGAGGAGAAGAAAGCCAAGGCCAAGGACATGAAGCGCAAGGGAGTAGCCGTGCTTGCGGCGGAGCCGGATACGAAGCGCGGCCGGGACCATCCCGAGTCGTCCAAGAGCAGCTGACCATTCTGCGCCTTCCATAACGTACACAACCACAACACCAACGACCGTCAAGAGCTCAGGGCCATTCGAGATGGACGCTTCGGTCGACGCCCCGAGCGCAACGACTGGGGCTATGGCCGAGGAGGAGGACGAGGCGGAGGACACTGGGATGATCGCGGCCCCCGCCAGGAGTGGCGCGACCGGCCTCGCAAGGACCGCTGGTAGGACCAACCTCGTGAGGGCGCCTGGAGGGATCAGCCTCGGGAGGACCGCCCTCAGGGCAATGCTGGTCTTCCTCCGCTGCCGCCACCGCCAAGAAGGATCGACGACCACCATCAGGACGAGGGGGCTGGGGGCTTCCAGGAACCGCGTGCTATCGCCTGCATCTTGGGCGGAGCTCAGGCCCCAGCCTCTCAGCGTATCTTCAAGCAGTTTGCTCGTGAGGTGAACGCAGCTCTTCCCAAGCTTGAGGCCACATGCCCGCTCAGGTGGTCCAAGTGCGCCATCACTTTCAGCTCGGCGGACCAGCTCAAGTGCGCGGCCGCTGCTGGCGCCCTCCCGATGCTCTGCTCACCCGTCATCAGCAACGTACAAGTCACCAAGACCCTCATTGAGGCGGTGCAGGGCTTAACGTCCTGTCCATCGAGACATTCGACAGCCTTCAAGTGCCATACGATCAGCTTCAGCCCACCAAGCCCTTCTCAGGAATGTCCGACGACTCCACCACCCCGATAGGGCAGGTCTGCCTCCCTTTCACCTTCGGACAGCACGACAACTACCGCACCGAGCTCATCGACTTTGACATCGCTCACATCCGACTGCCGTACAATGCCATCCTCGGGTATCCGGCCCTGGCCAAGTTCATGGCGGTGACCCACCACGGCTACAACATCCTCAAGATGCCAGGAAGCGGTGGGATCATCACAGTCCCCTGCGAAGAAAGAGATGCGGTGTGCTCCCTCGAGCGCGCCTTCCAAGCCGCAGGAATCGAAGACCCCGACAACAATGGTGCGCAGTACCCTCCTGAGGCCATCCCCAAGAAGAAGAAGCAACTACTGCGCGCAGGGCCTCAGAGGAGCGTTGCCTCTAGCGGTGCCACATCAGGATCAACGCCCGCGCCTGGGGTGCCTCCCTTCCTCGCATAGGAAGGCGCGCCCGGCGCCCTCCTCGGGCAAGGCTCAGGGCTCTCTTCTGGAGGGCCTCAGACCTAGCCCATGTCACGAGGGAGGCGCTCGGGCACCACATGGAGGCGTGCTTTGCAGCACGTCTCCCTCAGGAGGATACCGGGCGAGGAGCGCTCGGCGCTCAGGAGTTCATCGCCAAGACCACTCAGGAGCTACAGGATGCAAGAGCCATGTGCGGCGACCACCTGACGCAGCTCCCCATCCAGGCGAGGATGGGGGCTGCGCGTCTGCATCGACATCCCAGGGCTCAATAGGGCAGCCTCTCAGGAGCGCTTCTGGCCTTCGTGCGTGGGACGCTGCAAGGGCCCACCTCACAACTGTGTTTGCATGCCATTCGGCCTGCCGAGCATGGCAGCCGCCTTCTAGCAAAACACGCGGAGCATCCTGGCAGCTCAGGAGGCCAGGCATCATGCAGTCCTGGGGGAGATGGAGACGGTCCTCGAGGAACCTCCTGGACCCCCAGAGCCTCCCGAGGCTCAGGGCCCCGGTGGCTCATGAGGAGCAACCCCTTCGCCACGCTCCTTCAGCTACCCCAACATCTCTTCGACAACGGAACCAGGTGACATTTTCCAAGTTTATTTAGCTGGGAGCACCCCCCGGGCTGCATCATTCCCAGGCCGCGTGGGCCTGTCCCTGCGGCATGTATCCTTTTACGTCTTTAGTTTACTCTGCTGGGGGTGCCCCTCGGGCTGCATCATCCCCAGGCCGCTCGGGTCCGACCCAGTGGCATGTATCGTTCTTGCATTTACCTAAGCTAGTTCGCTTTCCATGCATAATCTATCTATGGTTATGACCTGCTTGATTGTCACCCTCCACGGGAGCCGCGCGCCGATCGTCTTTCTTCAGGATCCTTCGCATAAGAAGGCAAGGCACGGCGACTGTGCTCGGGTCCGTCCCTGCAGCATCGATAAATCCAACGGTTGAGCTCTGTCTGGCGGGCCGGTCCCGTTCACGTCACCTCCTGGGGTTGTTGGTGCTTGGCCTTCTCATGCGATAGCCTCAGGAGATTCGTTCGGCGCAGGATTGACTAACCATCTCGCAGGACCGCCGCAGCTAACAAGAACCAAGACCAGGCGCAACCCGCCTTGAGGTAGGTCCTCGTGAGTCCCGCGCTGGCTCACGAGTGCCCAGACACACCTCGTCTAGCCCTGCCGTGCAAGCCACGTGTCAGGGCGGGGCTGTACATGCCCCGGGGGTTCCACTCAGAGGGAGCCCTCACCCACGCACCAGTGGAAGCACCATGCTCCGCGCTGGTAGCCGACACGGCCGAGGCGCGGTTATGCCCGTGCAAGTGCAGAAGCGCTATGCTCCACGCTGGTGATAAACAACTGAGGGTGGCCCCATGGCCGTATCAACCTCAGGGAGCCCTTGAGCTCAGTGTCTGGCCTCATTGCAACACCTCCCCCCGGGAGAGTCGCGCGAGGGGGCTGGGCACGGGGGCTACGCTCGGGTCACGCCCAAGCGTACGCCACCCTGCCAGGTCCCCCGGACCTGGTCGTCGCGCGCCCTCCCGAGCCGAGTCTCGGCGAGGAAAAAGGTAGGAAGGTCGTTTGAGCGTCAAGGGGGACTCCTGAGCATCACGACTTAGGAGCCTAACTAGCCACGTAGCCTCTCACCCCTTGGTCTCGTCCTGGTGATCCGAATGACCCAACGGTGGCTGAGGTATGCGCGGTGTCGGGTCCTGCCGACGTAGAACACTAGACCTATTCCTGCATCTCCTTTCCGTAAGCTGTTTGCGCGTCAAGGGGGCTCCTGATCATCGCGACTCAGGAGCCTAACTGGCCACGTAGCCCCTCACCCTTGGTCTCGCCCTGGTGATCCGGACGGCCCAATGATGGCTGAGGTATGCGCGGGGTCGAGCCCTGCCGACGTAGAACACTAGACCTATTCCCACATCTCCTTTCCGTAAGCTGTTTGCGTGTCAAGGGGGACTCCTGAGCATCGCGACTCAGGAGCCTAACTGGCCACGTAGCCCCTCACCCCTTGGTCTCGTTCTGGTGATCCGGACGACCCAACGGCGGTTGAGGTATGCGCGGGGTCGGGCCCTGCCGACGTAGAACGTAAAGCAAATGGGAAGGAAATCACAAACTCTCAAGAAAATATTACAAGACATATTGTTCTCCCAATACCAAACACAAGTTTAAATTCCTCCACGAGGCATGGTGCATATTGCAGAAGTTAAACAAGAAAGGGGCCCCCAGCAGGTCATCTCGTCATCCCCGGACGCCGCCGTCACCCACAAGGGATGCTTCTTCCACAACGGCATTGCCCTCATCTACACCGCTCGCCGGAGTTGCAGGATCAGCACCACCACCAGTTGAGGGCGCGGGATCGAAGGCGCGGAACCTCTTCAGCAGGTCCTCCACCTGACCCTTCACGGCCTCGGCAGCAGCTGCGCAGTGCTCGGCGTCCACAGGCTCCAGTAGCTCATCAAGGTGGGCGGTGGGATCGCGAAGATGGAGGTGGCTGAAGACGCGTGTCAACACGGCCGAGGAAAGAACGCGGGCTTCTTCCTCTGCCAAGGGGCCGATGCCGCTCACGACTTCCTCAAAAGCCGCGACCAGATAAGGAAGCAGCTGGGTGGGGCCCTCGTCATCGGTAGCCAGCGTCTCCTCCAAGCCCTTCTCGTAGAGTGACCGCAGCGCCTTGCGGGACCTCTCCTCGAGGAGCTTGAAGGCCGCGCGGTCCTCGGCCAGGACCTTCGCCTTGGTGTCAAGCTCGGCCTTCTCCGCTTCCACCCTCCGCTTCAGCTTCTCCAGCCGGCTGCGCTCCGCGGCCTGCGCCTTCCCCAACTGCTCCAGCTCGGCGTCGCGACCCTTGACGGCATCCTCTCGGGCCTTCATCTTCTTCTCCTCATCCGCCTTGCGGCCACGAGCTTCTTCCGCATGCTCGCTGCACATGGTCTTCAGCTCGGCCTCCAGCAACCGGCAGCGATCCTTGGCGGCCCCGACGTCCTTCAGCGCCACCTCGCGAGCGGCCGCAGCCTGGGCGGCGGCCTACCTGTCCTTCTCGAAGGTTGCTGCTGCCTGGCTCAGTGCCACCCGAACGGACATGTCTGAGTGAAGCCAGCCAGAAACCAGCTCTAGGCGCCCGGCTACCAGGCGGGGGTCGACGCCCTGAAGATCTTCTCGCTGCAGGGTCATCACGGAAAGAGCGCGCTCCAGGACGTCAAGGGAGGCGGAAGGACCCGGAGATAGCAGTGCGGCAGAAGGGGGAGGAGGCGACGTCGTCACCATGGCCTGGGAGGCTGGAAGCTCCCGAGCTTTGGGAACCTCGGCAACCAAGCCGGACATTGGCACCTCCGGAGCTAGCGGGGCTACGGGGGCTGCCTCCTCCTGAGGACGCTCCCCTAAGCCTCGTGAGGACGACCGGGCCGGAGAAGCACGAGCGCTGCCACTGCCCTTCCCCGCAGAGGGGGGTGCGGCGCCGCTGGCGATTTGGTCTCGAGCGATGCCACCGCTTCCTCCTTCCTCTTCTTCGCCGCGGGCGTCGGCCTAATTGCACAACGAAGAAGCGTCAAGAATCAGCAACAGAAGTAAGAACACGGCAGAACAAGAGCACTTACGGGTCCACCGCGGCGTAGTCCCTCCACTTCTTAAGCTTGAAGCCTAAGAGCCTCGCAGCCTGAGGCGCGAGCGCGCGGGCTCCAGGAGCGGAAGAGGGGGCAGCAGATGGGCCGGAAGCAGCTCCATGCGGTGTCAGAGCAGGAGCGTCGTCTCGGGAGATCAGTGCCAACCTACCCCTCGTCGGAACCTCGGCCGGTGGCCCCCTCCGGGGGCTGGCCTTGGGCCTCGAGGAGCCCCCAGCCACGGGCGGCTCCTCTCTCTCCGCGGGGGCATCAGCCTCATCATCGTCATCGGGCAGGGTGCGGAGGATGTCGGCCTTGCGCAAGGGGGAGGTCTCCCCCATCCCCTCGGGGGTCGCCTCCGAGTCGCGCTCCTCGTCCTCGTCCTCTTCCCCCTCTCCGCAGGAATTGCCAGAAGACACGACCACCGGCGCCGTCACCATCAGGACCCCAGGAGGCGCCGGTGGCACTAGGCCGCGCCCGTCAAAGGTTGGCATGGCGGCCGCGACCTGCGCCCTGTCCTCGCGAAGGAACAAGGGAACGAAGGCACTCGGCGGATACTCCTGGTCGTCCCCGACCAGGAGGCGGAGAGCCATAGCCAGCTCTTCTTTAGACAAGGCCTCCGGGCTCAAGCGAAGCTTATCTTCTTCGCCCCAAGCATCCACAAGGGGCGTGAATGCGCCTGGAGCGGAGCCACATGCAGCATCTGGAATTCCCTCAGGAGCATGGCCCCCATCATCTTCGCCGCCTTCGCGTTGCCCGACTTTAGGTCGGCGGTCATCTTCTCCAGTGCTGGCTTCGCCCGGTCGTCAGTAAGCTTCGTGCAGAGCCACCCTTCATCGGACTGGGGCATCTCCGTCGGCAGTGTCAACCGTGGGTGGACGCACTTGGCATCCATCATGACCCACTTGCTCCTGAAGCCCTCGGCCTTCTTTCCAGCCTTCGAGATCGCGTTGGCCTTGCCGGCTACGACGAAGTGGGCACACCCTAAGGTGTGGCCGTCATTGATCCGGAGGAAGAAGAAGTGGTGCAGCAAAGCCACAGATGACATCACCCCGACGTACGCCTCGCAGTAGAAGGCGAAGATCGACAGGAGAAGAACAGAGTTGGGATGAAGATGAAGGGCCTGCAGCCTGTAATGGCCGAGGACGTCGTAGAAGAAGTCGGAGAAGGGGGAACCAGCCCCGCAACGACGCTGCTCATGAAGAAGGGGTAGAAGGTGCTTCTAGAAGCCTCCGGCTCGGTGGAGCCAACCCGGAGCTCGGTCTTCCCCTTCTCGTTGTTCTCCCCCGCCATCAGCAGACGCATGGCGGCGAGATTCTTCTCTGAGACATTGGGCGCGTCCAGAGCCGGCTCGTACTAGGCGGGCGGCGAAGCAGCCTTGACCTTTCGGGGTGCCATTGGTCACTGGCTCGGAAGGGAATTGAAGCAGATCTGGAGATTTCAGAAGCAAGGAGCGAGAAAGGGGATCTGGAGCAAGACGAAGGAAAGCAATGAAGGCAAGCGTTGCCCGCGCTAGTCTTTTGTCAGACGGGCAGTTGCTGAGGCAGCGTGGGGAAGCAGAGACGCCCACGTCCAATCAATCGCCATGCGTCAACCAAGGCCGCAGGCTGTTGGGGCCCGCGGTGCTCCGCACTTGCCCTTTGGCTTCACCTTGAAGCCAAGTCTGAGCGCGCCTTGGGCCCGGGGGCTACTGTCGGCGTCCTGGGAACGGGGGTCCCCAGACTTGCCTGCCTGCGGCCCACGGCGTGGCTCCACTAGCGGCCCTGTATGGCCCATCTTTACCAGCAAACACTCAAGACCCTCACGAGGGGCCATGCCTCGCGAGGCGGATGACGCAAGACCTCCTCGAGGGCGGCCTCACTAGGCTGGCTCGCGAGGGGCGGAGAGATCAAGGCAAGGGGCACCTCGCGAGGTTCCTGTGATGCAAGCCATGACGACCGTGGCCAGGCGGGCGCCAGGCGGGTGCCAGCGTGCACAGTGTCCTCGTTTCCTCTTTGGTCGTAAAGAGGCAAGCACAAGCGAGGAGTCCGGAGGCATCAGGCAAAGGTTGCCATAACGGTGCAACAAGACTAAGACCAGAAGGACGGAGGTCACCGTGGAGCCCAAGACGGCGTCACCACTAGAGCCTTTGGCAGGCGAAGACCACCTTTAGTCAGGATAACTTGTACTAGTTGTCTCCCTTCGAATTTGGCCATTGTGGTATCCCTTCCCGCTCAATATTTGGGAAGAGGACCAGGGCCTCTATAAATAGGACTAGCCACCACCATAGAGGGAAGAGGATCGATTCGACACACACAAGATCACCAACACAAGAGCACCTCTCCTCAGGAGGCTGTTCTTCCCTTGTAACTGTTCGTCCTCAGCCCAAGAGGCAATCCACCACACCACACTGGAGTAGGGTATTACACCACATCGGTGGCCCGAACCAGTATAAATTCCCGCGTCTCTCGTTCTTTGGGTTCGTCGAGCTAGGCCTTGCGATCGTTGCGATAGCGGACTAGGGAGAGAGAGATCTACGTGCGCACCCCAGTGTTCGAACCTCAAGGGTTTGCCGGAACCCGAAATCCGACACCTTCATTTGGTGAATCAAATATGTCGTAGGAGTTAGATGACACAAGTGCAAGACCGGCAACACCTTCATCTTGAGTATATTCAGAGTCGGAGTGATAGCTTCTCTCGAAGTGGTTGTCGGAGTCGGAACCAGATACCCATTCACCAACATGATCTTGATGTCTTTGTCTTGTGTAGCTCTTTGATGACTTGTCCTTCCTTTTCGAATCCTTGCTTCTGCGAGAGGATCTTTGTTCATAACGATCATCTCTACTCCTTTCCCTTGGTGGTGATTCTTCTCTTTTGCTTCTCCTTTTAGGTGAGTCTTCTCTTCTTTTGTAGGGAGTCATACACTCACTTGAGTAGTGTCCGGGTCTTCCACAATTGTAGCAATTGTGATCACGACTAGAAGATCTTTTGTCATTGTACGACCTTGACTTGGAACTTTTTCTTTGCTTCTACTCTTGTAGAACTTGTTGAAGTTCTTCACCATTAGGCTCAATTCCTCATTGAAGACTTGTTTCTCACTTGATGATGTAGGAGCATCACATGAAGCTTTATAAGCACCACTAGACTTGTTGTGAAACTCTTCTTTATCCTTGAGTGACATCTCATGAGCAACAATTCTACCAATGACTTCCGTTGGCTTGAGATCTTTGTAATTGGGCATCATTTGGATCAATGTGCACATGGTGTCATATTTTCCATCCAAGGCTCTTAGGATCTTCTTGATGATGAATCTGTCGGTCATCTCTTCACTTCCTAAGCCGGCAATCTCATTTGTGATGAGAGCAAGCGTAGAGTACATTTCAGCGACACCTTCACCATCCTTCATTTTGAACTTGTCAAGTTGACTTTGAAGCACTTCCAATTTAGATTCCTCGACGAAGTCGGTACCTTCGTGCATATCAATCAAAGTATCCCAAATTTCCTTTGCATTCTCAAGACGGCTGTTTTTGTTGAATTCTTCGGGGCATAATCCGTTGAAGAGGATATCACAAGCTTGAGAATTATATTGCAGCATCGTCAATTCTTTCGCGGCTGCTTCACGATTCGGTTCCCTTCCATCGAAGAATTCACCTTGCAAGCCAATATATACAATAGCCCAAACGGCGGGGTTATGTCCAAGAATATGCATTTTCATCTTATGCTTCCAACTAGCAAAATTAGTACCATCAAAGTAAGGAACTCTACAGTGGTAATTTACCTCACTAGACGCTATACTCTCCTAGGTTGTGAAACCAATGCTATGATCACCAAAGCTATGAAAATCAAGGCAAATGGAGACCAAAGCTCTGATACCACCTGTAGGATCGAAAGTAGGTCTAGTGGGGGGGGGTGATTAGACTACTTGACCAAATAAAAAACTAGCCTTTTCCCAATTTTAAGTCTTGGCAGATTTTAACAACTTAGCACAAGTCAAGCAATCAACCTACACATGCAATTCTAATAGTATAGCAGCGGAATGTAAATCATTGCATATGCGGTAAAGGGAGGGGTTTGGAGTGGCAAACGCAATGTAGACATGGAGATTTTTGGCATGGTTTCGATAGGTGGTGCTATCATATATCCACGTTGATGGAGACTTCAACCCACGAAGGGTAACGGTTGCGCGAGTCTACGGAGGGCTCCACCCATGAAGGGTGCACGAAGAAGCAACCTTGTCTATCCCACCATGGTCATCTCCCACAAAGGACTTTCCTCACTTGGGTAGATCTTCACGAAGTAGGCGATCTCCTTCCCCTTACAAACTCCTTGGTTCAACTCCACAATCTTCACGGAGGCTTCCAAGTGACACCTAACCAATCTAGGAGACACCACTCTCCAAAAGGTAATAGATGGTGTGTTGATGATGAACTCTTTGCTCTTGTGCTTCAAATGATAGTCTCCCCAACACTCAACTCTCTCTCACAGATTTGGCTATGGTCAAAAGATGATTTGAGTGGAAAGCAACTTGGGGAAGGCTAGAGATCAAGATTCTTGTGGTTGGATTGGAATGTCTTGGTCTCAACACATGAGTAGGTGGTTCTCTTTCAGAAAATGAATGCTGGAAGTTTAGGCACGTTCTGATGACTCTCTCTCTTATGGAGAGGAGGGTGGAGGGCTATATATATAGCCTGCACACAAAATCTAACCGTTACGCACAAAAGAGCCAACTCGGTCAGACCGAATGTGTGAACTCGGTGAGACCGATTCAGTTCAAAATGTGAACGTTAGGATTTTCGGTGGGACCAACATGATCAACTCGGTGGGACCGATGAGCTAGAGTTAGGGCAAAACTTAATCTCGGTTTGGCCGATTACTTCAACTCGGTGAGACCTATTTTAGTAACAAGCAAACAGAGAGTTGGTCAGGCAAACTCTATGGGACCGATTGCTCCTTTCGGTGATACCGAAACGTTATGAAAGAGAAACAGAGAGTTTGCACTGCGTACTCGGTGGGACCGATCGCTCACTTGGGTGAGACCGAAACGACGGAGGGAAACAGAGAGTTTGCAATCCCATCTCGATGAGACCGAGATCCCTATCGGTGAGACTGAACTGATTAGGGTTTCTAGCTATGGCTATGTCAAGTGAACTCAGTGGCGTTGGATGAATCAAATCGGTGGGGCCGAGTTTGACTTTAGGTTTAGGACATATTTAGATATGAGAAAGTGGGTTGAGGGTTTTGGAGCATATCACTAAGCATTTTGAGCAATTAGACCATTAAGCAACACCTCATCCCCTTTTAATATTATTGGCTTTCCTATGGGCTCAATGTGATCTTGGATCACTAAAATAGAAATGAAGAGTCTTGAGCGTTTGCCAATATTTGTCCTTAGCATTTTGAGGGGTCCACATCTCTTAGTCCATGCCATGCCAATCGTTGAACTTTCTGAAATAATCATCTTGAAAGGATATTAGTTCAATGAGCTATATGTTGTTAAGAATTACCAAAACCACCCAGGGATTAGTTGCACTTTCACACTCGAAGATTTAACCGACGTACTGGACTACGCCTCCGAGGACGCAACCGAGATGAAGATGTCGGCGATTTGCTTGGCGCCACACAATCCAGCACCGACAACTGGACAACAACCTCCACCTATAATGTCTACATGGTGGATACCCCAAAGGACAATGAGGGGGAAGAGAAAAAGGATCCCCCCAAATGCCAACGAAGTGGGAAGAGCTCCAACCGCGTCGGTAAGGGCAACGCCAGCAACAACAACACCGATAATGGCACTGCCGGTAACAAAACCACCCCAGACGATGCCGAGGGCCAGGGCAATGGTGACAATGTTGTGTCCGGTCAGATTGACGACGTTGCAGGGACCGAGGACCTTGATGATCCCGATGATAGTAACTACATGCCAGAATCGGAGGAGGATGTCAGTCTCGGACCCAACAAATTTGACATCCCCGCAGGCTTCCTCGCTCTTGAGACATTCCGATGGCGGCTCATTGGTACCGCCAAAAGCATTAAAGGGGGGCATGAGAGGCTTAAACCCATTCAATATACGCACAATGGTAAGTGGACGGAGGTCCTCCCAGCCGAGCAAGACCTTGAGCAAAGAGTCGCAGACCAACCCAAATCCTATCCACGACGGCTTCAGCTTCCGACATTCGATGACGAAGTTGATAACAATCTGCTATATAAGCAGGATCGAACTGATCAACCTGACCGCCCTCCTCGGAGGCAGAATAGGCCAACAGGAGGGCTTCAAGACCCCTCTATAATCCCATGCCGTGAAGGCAAAGATCCAATCTCGTCTGGTCCGTCGTATGATATGTGGGGAAAATTGACCGCTCAACCTTCTCCACCATGATCCATATATAGATCTAGGGACCTAGCGCTTGCTAGACAGGCTGGATATCAGGCGCGGCTCGATAAGCATGACATGGTGATACGTCTCCAATGTATCTATAATTTTTTATTGTTCCATGCCATTAAAGTATCAATCTTGGATGTTTTATACTCATTCACTACCAGCTTTATATCATTTTTTGGGACTAACCTATTGACACAGTGCCCAGTGTCAGTTGCTGTTTTCTAATTGTTTTTTTTAATTTGCAGAATATCAATACCAAATGAAGTCCAAATGCCACAAAACTTTTTGGAGATTTTTTTGTGGACAGAAGACACCCAGGGAGCCAAAGAAGTGCACAGGAGGAGGCCGTGGGGCCCACTAGGCAGCAGGGTGCACTAGGAGGCCCAGGCGCGCCCTGGTGGGTAGTGGAGCCCACGAAGCTTCTCCATTGACATCCACCTCTATAAATACTCTAAAATCCCAAAAACCCTAGGGGAGTCGACAGAACACTTTTCCTGCCGTCGCAAGTTCCAGAACCATGAGATCCAATCTAGAGGCCTTTTCTGGCACTCTGCCGGAGGGGGCAACGATCACCGAGGGGTTCTTCATCATCCTTGTTGCCCCTCCAATGATGCGTGAGTAGTTTACCACAGACCTACGGGTCTGTAGGTAGTAGCTAGATGGCTTCTTCTCTCTTTTTGATCTTCAATACAATGTTCTCCTTGATGTTCTTGGAGATCTATTTGACGTAATGAATTTTTGAGGTGTGTTTCTTGGGATCCGATGAATTGTGAGTTTATGATCAGATCTATCCATGAATATTATTTGAGTCTTTGGTGAACTCTTTTATGCATCATCTTTATAGCCTCGTATTTCTTCTCCGAAACTTTGGTTTGGTTTAGCCAACTAGATTGATTTTTCTTGCCATGGGAAGAGGTTCTTTGTGATGGGTTCGATCTTGTGGTGCTCATCCTCAGTAACAGAAAGAGTCATGACACGCATGTATCGTTGCTATTAAGGATAACAAGATGGGTTCTATTCCTACATGAATAGATCTTGTCTACATCATGTCATCGTTCTTATTGCATTACTCCATTTTTTCATGAACTTAATACACTAGATGCATGCTGGATAGCGGTCGATGTGTGGAGTAATACTTTTAGATGCAGAATCATTTTGGTCTACTAATATTGGACGTGATGCCTATATACATGATCATTGCCTTGGATATCGTCATAATTATTTGCTTTTATGTCAATTGCCCAACAGTAATTTTTCTACCCACCGTATGTTATTTTCTCGTGAGAAGCCTCTAGTGAAATCTACGGCCTCCGGGTCTATTTCCTATCATATTAAAACCAAAAATATCTTGCTGCACTTTTTCTTTATTTATTTTATTTTGTGTTTTTAGTTAGATCTATTTATCAAATATCATACAATTTAATCTATCTCAATACCGAGGAGGGATTGACAACCCCTCTTACGCGTTGGGTTGCAAGTTTTTGTTGTTTGTGTGCAGGTGCTGTTTACATAGTGTTGCTTGGTTCTCCTACTAGATTGATAACCTTGGTTTCATAACTGAGCGAAATACTTACCGTTGTTGTGCTGCATCATCCCCTCCTCTTCGGGGAATTACCAACACAGATACAAGCAATCAGGAAGAATTTCTGGCGCTGTTGCCAAGGAGACATCATCAACATCTATCAAGTACCTACGCATAAACTCTCATCTCCTTGCAATTACTTTATTTTTCATTTGCCTCTCGTTTTCATCTCCCCACTTCTAAAATGTTTTATTGGAAAACACAAAAATGTTTTACTTTGTTGCTTTGCTTGTTTGTTTGGCATAATTGTATGTTTGTTGGAAATAAAAAACAAAAGGCTTATGGATCATCATCCACTTTCTAATCTTTTCAAAAGACCAAATTATGATGAACCAATTTCTAGTGAGTTGAGTGCACTTGATTATCTCTATGAAGTTTTGCTTGAAAATCAGGAATCTGAAAATTATGATGAAGTGTTAAACGAAAAAATTTATAAAGTGATTCATGATAGCTCCTTGAATGAAAAGCAGGAATTCAATGATGTTATTGTAAATTTTATTAATGTCAAGTGTGTTAATGATATGCAAAGCCCCAAGCTTGGGGATGATGATTTTGTTATGTCCATTACTCATTGTAATGATCATGGTTGGGGTGATGCTTCTTATGATCTTGATAATTTATTTAAGCCTCATGATGAATATGATATTGATAATAAGGTTTTTTTACTTATGTGCCCTTGGTTCCTTAGCTGTACTCATTCATCCACACGCTCTTAACTTTTGCTCACTTTTCCGCACTCCCTTGCCCGAAACCCTCACAAATGGGCAAACTGGACTATGCTGCCGTCGGGTCAATGGTTTGACCATTAATTCTGACGAGTGGGGCCGCGTTGGACTGTGTCACCCGTTGGACCTGACAAGTGGGACGGCCTTGGACGGTGGCGCTGTTCGATCGTTGGGCCGTGGTTTTGTTGGACCGTTGGGCCGTTGCATGAAACACATGCGCGTGCCGCAATGACAGAAGCCTACAATGCATGCACGACGTATCCAGCTAGCCTGCTGTGCATGCATGCAGCTAGCCTACCTGCATGCGCCGATGCATGCCGACCGAGCCGCTTTCCTGCACGCCAGCCGCCACGGACGCAGCGGTGGTCACTGTCGTTGGTTCGCACCCAGCCAGCCGCCATGCACCGATGCGTGCCGCCACATGCGCTAACTGAGCTGCTTTCGTGCACGCCAGCCGCCACGGACGTAGCGACGGTCGCTGCCTGCATGCGCCGATGTGTGTCTCCTCGATTTAGAACATCATTTGATCCTTTTCGATCCACTCGCATCTGCACCCGTTTTGCTACGACAAATAAATTGAACAATATTTTATTATTATTATTGGCTACATGCACTAGGTGGCTACATATCTTAATTCTTTGTGGCTTCCTCGACGTGGTGGTGGCTTGTGTAGCTATGCATGAGCTAGATGCTTACGAACAAAGCGATCTCTCTCAAAAAACAATCAATAATTCAAAATTAAGTACAAACTAGCAAGAACTTAATAATAGGATAGATGGAAAACTTAATAATAGAACTTAATAACATAACATAGATAGGGCCAACAAGCCCAGAGCACGATCATATAGTTCAACTACAACTTAATAACATAACATAGATTAAAAAAATAAATAAAGATAAAGGGTTCTAAACCCTAGCCGCCGCCTTCTCCACCTCGCTCCTCCGAGCGCCCTTCACTGCTCCTCTGGGGTGTTGTCGATGGGGTACGGCTGAGTGTGCATGCGCGACACGGTGGGGATGATGTTGCCGTACTCCGTGAAGATGTTGTGGGTGGTGAAAGCGATTAACTCGCAGCCACACCAAAACACGTGGCCGAGGAGGTAGAAGGCGTCGAAGGGGTTGGTGAAGTTGGCAAGGATAGCAACCACCACCCCGTTTTGGATGACCTCCTCGACGCGGAATATCGTTGGAGATCCCCGTGGGAGGTGGCGGTAGCCCGCCGCGAGGAAGAACTCAGTGAAGCCCCTCGCGGTCCTCCACCTTGATATCACCCACACACGTAGTGCATGCCCAATGTACACGCGGCAGGGGAGAGCCTCTCCGGCATGGTGGGTGGGAAGTGGTAGGTTGGCCCGGTGTACTGCATGGCTGAGGGATGTGAAGAAGAAGGAGAAGGGGTCGAAGAAGAAGGGGTCGAATAACAAGAACGACAGATGGCAGAGGATGGGAGATAGATGAGGGATGTGAGAGGAAGAAGAAGAAGAAGATGGGTGGCTTAAATAGCCGTAGTGCGACATGTTATTTCGCCGTGGCAGTAATGGGGTCAAATGTGATCTAGATCATTTTCACACCGACCGCGGCATCGGGAACTCAATCTCTGTAGGTGCAATCAAAACAATCAAGCAAACAAAAACAGAGCCAATGCGACGGCCCAACCAGAGCTTGGTTTCATTTTGGGCCCAATAACTACGTTTTTTGCGCAGAGTCAATGGTGGGGGAGCACAACCAACGGGATAATATCTCACGGATTGCCCCATGATCCAACAATGCGGAGCTGTCCATCTGATCCAATAGCGTGGAGCCTGCACGGAGCTAGCCCTTCTAGAAGACCACATCTGAGGGTTGTCGCTTGGCGCTAGTGTATGATCGGACTGCTAATGTTCGGAGCTAGGGTTAGGTGAAACCCCGTGGGGTTTAGAGGGGTTTTGAGCTGGTCAATGGGGTTATCTAGGCTTTGACTGAGCATAACTAATTAAAAAAAATCGAAAAGTATGAAACCTTCGCCGTTCGTTGTTTTAAGACACACTAACGAGGAAAAATACTAAACTTGGTGTACGGGAATTTTCCAGAAAAAAGTAGGTGGCATGATCGAGGTCAAATTAGCACCATTAATTAAAAAAAATCAAAAAATATAAAACCTGCGCACAATGTTGTCTTATGTGACATGTTACCAACCAAAAATCATAAACTTGGTCTATGGAAATTTTCATGAAAAAACCTTCACACATATGAGCTATCATGTACAACGTTGCACAGAGTTCAAGGAGAGAAGATCCCTTAGGTTTTTGAAAAATTTAAAAAATCAAAAAATCACCAAAGCTTGATTTCAAAGTGAATAAGAAGGATCTGAACTTAGTTTTCCATTTTCATATTTTAAACGTGTTTTTTAATGGTTTTATATTAAAGCATAATTTTTTCAAAAAATATAAAAATATGAAGAGTAATTGAATAAATAGTGAGACTTCGAATCCACACTATATAGATTGAATAGGTGTTAATAAAAAATATTTGGCTCATTCGGAGTAGGTCCAAAAAAAACTTGATTACAAATGGAGCTCATTTGGAGCACATTTCTCATGACTATAAGTTTTACCACACAAAAGAGATCGGATTGATCACCTAACGTTTATAATAGTTCAGCAAACTTTGCAACATCACACCACAGGGCAATGGACTTCAAGTGTTGGTTCAAATTCAAAATTTGCCTCAAATTTGTAGCGATCCGACCTCAGACGGTCAAATCTCTGTGCATAAGTGTCATCCCTGGATCGGTAATGCTGACACACACAGTACTCGAATGGATTTATAACAGAGTAGCAATCACACACTTATTACATCGAATGTCTCAAAAGAGAACTTACTACAATAAATATGGCTTAAGGCCATCTAAATAAGATAACAGTGGAAGGCTTGGAAGATAAAGTGAGTCCATCAACTCCAACGGCATAGCTGAGTGCACGACAACGACCTAGCGCACCTTACTCTTCGTCCGAAAAGTCTACAACATGATAAGTTGCAGCCCGAAACGGGTCAGCACATGGAATATGCTGGCAACGTAACACAGTAGAGCAATGAACAGAATAAACGCTATCACTACATGCATATCTGGCTGGTGGAGGCTCTATGGTTACAATGTTTTGCGAAAAGCCAATTTTTCCCTACAACAAAGGAATATAATTTGTTTAACTATCATGGTAGTTGTTAAACATTGAGAAGGTTCCTCCTACTCAATCCCAATTAAGCAGTATTAATAACCCAACAAATTAATTTAGAGTGATGAGATCAACATCATAATCCAAGAACCAGATACTCAAGATGTCCATAAACGGGGACACGACTAACCATGATTAGTTTGTACACTCTGCAGACGTTTGCGCACTTTTCCCCACATGACTCAATCTCCTGCGTTGAATTTCTCGCACTACATGATGTTTGAGAAACGGATGACCGAGACACAGTCTTTCAGAAACACTAACTCTTTACTCTGGGTGGGCAGTTACACCTACTTTCCCCTACATGTGCTAGCCCACCACTGAAAGAGGTCATGCAACATAATCAACTATGCTAGAGCCCATAATAGCTTGTGGCTGCACACGGAAGTTTCTAGCATGAATAATCTTATGATCCCTTTGAGCCTGGGTGGCGAACCATAGGATGATCACACGGGTACTCCGGGATATCCTAGGACAACACTGGATTCTCCAGGTGCCCGCAACCAATCCACCCAGATGTGTATTTAAGTAGCCACCTTAAGTTAACCATTAATTAACAATCTCACATCTGTCATGGATTCTGTCAAACCCAATCCACGTCTACGAGCATAGCATGGCAATATAAGCATGACGTAGTGTCGGTGTACAAAAAGAGGGGTGCGTTTTTGTACCCCTATACCCGTGCACGGGCAGTCGGAGCCGCGCCTACGGTCACGCCAAGCAGAACATGGGAGGTGAGCCAAGGTAAGACCAAAGCCCAAGATAATAAGAGCAACGCCAAGGCCAAGACCACAAAGAGCAGAGGGACGAAGCAGGTTCCCCCGGCAAGACCCTTGCCGGGGCAGCCTCAGCAGCCCCGGCAAGATCCTTGCCGGGACAGCTCGCCCCGCACCAACAGAGCGGGCCACCCTTGAGCCCACGGTCTCCAACATCACGTTGGGCCAAGGCTCGGGAGGCACCTCCGTGGTGGCATGCAGATCTTTGTGAAGACATATTCAAGATCAGATGAGGATTAGAAGACGACGATCCTCGGCAAGATCCTTTCTGAGGCAGGCCACCAGACCCCCGGCAAGGCCCTTGCCGGGGACGACAGCATGCCACGGCAAGACCCTTGCCGGGCCACACGACAAGACCCTTGCCGGGCCACACGGCAAGACCCTTGCCGGGCCACCCGACAAGGCCCTCACCAAGGACGCCAGCAGGGCCACCGCCAGGCCCATGCCAACCAAGCTTCCACCGCCGTTCACATGCAGCTGCCAGCCCAACCAGCTGGGCGGGCACCTGCGTGGCAACATGCAGCTCCCAGGCCAATTGATCGAGCGCCTGCGTGGCGGCATGCAGATCTTCGTGAAGGCTCTGCCACTGCGCCACCTCAGCTGCCTGCCTGCCTACATGGCACCACGCGCCTCACTGGCCAGGGCGCGTGTTAAAGCGAGGAGGAGCGGCGACGGACGGGACGGGCCTCGCCCCCGTCCCCAATAAAGCAAGGGGACATCTAAGCTACGCATTAAATGCGTCTTGTCCTGTAATACGAGCGATAAGCTCAGGGCACTGTACGCCTTTCCACCTCCTGTGTGCCACTGTGGCAGCCCCTTCCGACTATAAAAGGAGGCCCATGGCATACAGGAGAAGGATTCGCCCCTTTCGAACCACGCACTGACCACAGCTAGTTCGAGAGCTCAAGAACTCTCTGAAATACACCCACCAAAGTAGGACTAGGGTTTTACGCATCCTCGCGGCCCGAACCTGGGTAAACAATCCTTGTGCTGTCTACTAGCCCTGCTCTTCTCGCAACCCCGCGCCCCGGCAACCGTAGTAGGGTTTCTTGTGATCCCATAGGTGTCGTTCCACACCGACAAGTAGAGTAACTCCCAAGGGTTTGATAATAAAAAGGACAATAGGTTCTACCTCATCATCTACTGCCCAAACCCACATGTTAAGAGATCCTACTCGTGCAATGTTTGAGGGGGTTGAAACTAATGCATAAAACTAGGTAATAAAGGGGTATGATCAATGTGTTACTTGCCTTGCTGACGATCCGCAAACCCTAGAGACTCGTAGTAGCACGCTTTGCACTCCGAGAATTCTATCGCAAACAAACAATAGCACACATAAGCACTCAAGCAAAGATGTATGGGTAAAACTCAAATAAGAAGATGAAATCTGAAAGTTCTACTGAAGAGATTCGATCTGCAAAAAGAATCAATCGAATCGGAGCTATGGAACTGAAACTACGGTCAAAAGAACTTTGAAAACAAATCTGCTTGAAACCAAATTTTAAATTGTCAAAACCTTGTTCAAGTTGATTAAACAGAAAGAGGGGCTCGAGACGAAGATTTTGGCGTTGGTTTCATTGGATTTGGACAAACGGTTTACAAACGGCGAGGGTTTGAAGATCAGGGGCTAATCTGCGATAAAAATAATCAAGGATAGGTCCCTGGCCAAAAAAAGAAAAGACTAACGAACGAACGTTCGCTGTCTGAACCCAACCGGCGAACAACATTCGTTAAAATGAACGAACAGACGAACATCCCCTAAATAAAATAAACCGACGAAAACTGATCTAAGAAATTAAACCGGAAAACTAAAAAAACCGGGGTTAACTGAAGAAAAACTGACCGGTCAACAGGTGGGGTCAACGGTGGTGGCTCTGGCGAGATCCGCGGCGGCGGAGGCGGCGTCGGGCGGCAGGGCACAGCTGCGGCGACGGCGGCGCGACGCGGGGC
>NC_057802.1:65019223-65027292 GCF_018294505.1 Triticum aestivum
CAGGGTGGGGTGGAGGCGGCGGGGCCGGCGCCTTTTAAAGGCCCGAGGGGGGGCGACGTGCGGCAGGGGGCAGCGAGGGGAGTCCGGCTCGGACTCCCTCGACGGCGTGCTGCGGCGGGATTCCTCTCGCTCGGGAGGAAGGCGGCGGGGAGGTGGGCTGCGTCCCGGCTCGGCTGGGCCTTCGGCCCAGTCGGGCGAAGAAACCTTTTTTAATAAGATTCCGCCGAGAAAATCCTAAATAAATAAAAATAAAAATCTAAAAATGCCAAAACAAATTTTCACCGTCTAAATTAAATATTTAGGACTTAGTGAACATTTTCTTGGCCTAAAATGCAATTTTTGAAAAATGCATATTTTTCTCTAATTCAAATAAAATAGCAACAAAATCCAAATAAAATTTATTTATTTGATTTTAACTTTTTTCTCCAATATTTCATTTATTTTGGGGAAGTCATATTATCTCCTCTCATATATTTTAATTTGAAATATTTTTGGAGATAAAAATAATTAAAACCAAAATGATCCCCTTTTCAATATTTGAGAAAATTCAAATATGAAAATAATAAAATGCCCAACTCTCTGTGTGGGTCCTTGAGTTGCTTAGGATTATTAGGATCTCAAAACTAAAATGCAATTAAAATATGATATGCATATGATGACCTATGTATAACATTCCAAATTGAAAATTTGGGATGTTACAAACCTACCCCCCTTAAGATGAATCTCGTCCTCGAGATTTGGGTTGGCTAGAAAACATGTATGGGTGGTCTTTTCGTAGATCATCCTCTTGTTCCCAGGTGGCTTCATCCTCGGTATGGTGGCTCCACTGAACTTTGCAAAACTTGATAACCTTGCTGCGGGTAACTCGGCTGCAAACTCGAGAATCTTGACTGGTTTCTCCTCATAGGTCAGATCACTATCCAACTGAATTGTTTCCAGGGGCACTGTATCTCTCAGAGGAATATCGGCCATCTCAGCATGGCACTTCTTCAACTGGGAAACGTGAAACACATCATGAACTCCTGACAGTCCTTCGGGTAACTCTAACTTGTAGGCCACTTCTCCCATACGTTCCAAAACTCGGTAGGGTCCTACAAATCTCAGGGCTAACTTTCCCTTAACTCCAAAATGTTTAACTCCTCGCAGAGGTGACACACGAAGATATGCTCTATCTCCGATTTCATAGACTACCTCCTTGCGTTTTGAGTCTGCATAACTCTTCTGTCTGGACTGAGCTACCTTCAGTCTATCTCGAATCAACTTAACCTTCTCTTTGGGCTCTTTAATCAAATATGACCCGAACAACTGACGGTCTCCAAATTCATCCCACATCAACGGTGTCTTGCACCTTCGTCCGTACAAAGCTTCGAAGGGTGTGATCTTCAAACTGGCCTGGTAGCTATTATTGTATGAGAACTCTGCGTAAGGAAAATTGTCATCCCAACTAGATCCATAATCTAGCGCGCAAGCTCTCAACATGTCCTCCAGAATCTGGTTGACTCTCTCGGTCTGTCCATCGGTCTGCGGATGAAAGGCTATACTGAACTCTAGTCTCATTCCCAAAGTCTGGTGCAACTGATGCCAAAACTTTGAAGTGAACCATGTTCCTCTATCTGATACGATGGTCCTCGGAACTCCGTGCAGACATACGATCCTTGTCATATATATCTTGGCCAACTTTGCACTTGTATAGGTGGTTTTCACTGGGATAAAGTGAGCTACTTTGGTCAAACGATCCACTACTACCCAGATAGAATCATATCCCGATCGGGTTCTAGGTAATTCAGTGATAAAATCCATGCCAAGCTTATCCCACTTCCATTCGGGTATCGGCATAGGTTGCAGTAATCCTGCTGGCTTTTGATGTTCTGCCTTCACTCTCTAACATACATCACATACGACTACATACTCGGCAATATCCTTCTTCATACCAGTCCACCAGAAATGCTCCTTCAAATCCAAATACATCTTGGTGTTTCTGGGTTGTATCGAGTACGGCGAGTCATGAGCTTCCTGAAGTATCAACTTCCTGATCTCGGCATTATTGGGCACATAAACACGGTCCTCAAACCACAAGGTGTCGTGCTCATCCTCCCGAAAAACTTTGGCTTTTCCTTTGCTCATTCTCTCCTTTATCTCGGCAATTTCTTTGTCATCCTTCTGAGCTTCTCGAATCTTTCCCAATAATGTTGACTGAACCTCCAATGCTGCAACAAAACCTCTAGGGACTATCTCCAAACGAAGCTCCCGGAGATCTTCTGCTAATTCCTTTGGTAATCCTTCGCTCACGAGGGTATTGGCATAACTCTTTCGGCTCAAAGCGTCTGCTACGACATTGGCCTTGCCTGGATGATAGTGCAACTTCATATCATAATCCTTTATAAGCTCCAACCATATCCTCTGCCTGAGATTCAGCTCCTTCTATGTGAAAATGTACTTCAAACACTTATGATCTGTGTACACATCACAACAATTTCCAATAAGAAAATGTCTCCAGGTCTTGAGTGCATGCACTATGGCTGCTAACTCCAAATCATGCGTGGCGTAATTCAACTCATGCGGTTGAAGTTGTCGTGAGGCATATGAAACAACTCTTCCGTCTTGCATAAGTACACCTCCAAGTCCTAAGCGAGAAGCGTCACAATATACTTGGAAGTCCTTGCGTATATCTGGCAGAATCAGCACTGGGGCTGTAACCAAACGTTTCTTCAACTCCTGAAAACTTGCCTCACATTCATCTGTCCATTTTAAGTTGGTGTCCTTCTTCAACAACTCCGTCATGGGCTTCGCAATCTTAGAGAAATTCTCGATGAATCTCCGATAATATCCTGCGAGTCCAAGAAAACTGCGGATCTCTCCTACTGAGGTGGGTGATATCCAGTCAGTGACTGACTTAACCTTGGTAGGGTCTACTGCTATACCTTCTCCTGATATAACATTTCCAAGAAATCCTACTTCCTTCAACCAAAACTCACATTTGCTGAACTTGGCATATAGCTGATGTTCCCTGAGCTTCTCGAGAACCAAACGCAAATGATCCTTGTGTTCCTCTTCATTCTTCGAGTATACCAAAGTATCATCAATGAACACCACAACAAACTTATACAAGAACTCCATGAACACCTCATTCATCATACTCATGAAATAGGCAGGGGCATTAGTCAATCCAAATGACATAGCCGTGTACTCATATAGCCCATACCTTGTGGTGAAGGCTGTCTTTGGTATATCCTGTTCTCGGAACTTCAGCTGGTGGTATCCTGATCGCAGATCGATCTTGGAAATTACTTTAGCTCCTTGCAACTGGTCAAACAAATCATTGACCATCGGCAGTGGGTACTTGTTCTTGATCGTCACTTTCATTCAATGCCCGATAATCAACAATCATTCTCAACGATCCATCCTTCTTCTCAACCAAGAGCACTGGGGCTCCCCACGGTGATGAACTTCGTCGAATGTAACCTTTCTCCAATAACTCCTTAATCTGCTTCTTAATCTCCTCCAGATCATTTGCGGGTATCCGGTATGGTCTCTTCGATATTGGTTCAGTGCCTGGTAACAACTCTATCAAAAACTCAATGTCTTGATCCGGCGGCATGCCTGGTAGTTCCTCTGGAAATACGTCCGGGTAATCCTTTACTACAGGCACTTCCTCCTGAACAACTCCTGGAGGGAATTTACTTGGGTCCTCCTTGGCGCATGTCTGGATACATACTTAATCCTTTTTCCCTCCGGGGTGGTGAGCAGCATTGACTTACTGGCGCAATCGATGTTTCCTCCATACATCGATTGCCAATCCATGCCTAGTATCACATCCAATCCTTGTGACTCCAGAATCATCAAGTCTGAGGGGAAAACATGCCTACCTATGGTCAATGGCATCTGAAAACATCCTTGGCTTGCCATATACTCCGCTCCTGGCAAGCGTACTAACATAGGTGTCCTAAGAACTTTGGTGGGCAACTTATACTTATCCACAAATCCCCTTGAAATGTATGAATGCGATGCACCAGTATCAAAAAGAACGATTGCAGTAAAAGACTTAACCAAAAACTTACTGATAACTGCATCTGGCTGCTCTTCAACCTCCTCCACGCTGACGTGGTTCACTTGTCCCCTGTTGAAAGGGTTGGGCTTCTTCCCAGAGCTTCCATTGACATTTCCATTCTTTGGCTCAGGGCACTCAGTGGTGTAGTGTCCAGTCTTCCCGCACTTGAAACAAGTAATGTGACTTAGATCCTTCTTGGCGGGTGTGGCTGGGTTAGAGCGGTTCTGGTTGCTGCCTGCTCCATTCCCGTTTCCATTCTTTGGGCCACTGTGATTATGCGAGCTGCCTCCATTGTGGGTATGGCCTCCATGGTTATGAGTATAACCTCCCAGGTTCGGGGTAAAACGAGGCTTCTGCTGAGCTCCTGAATTGTACTTCCCTTGTCCATACTTCCTCTTGCGGATCTCAATCTGCTGCTCCTTCCCTTCAATCATAAGAGCCTTGTCTACCAACTCCTGGTAGTTTGCAAATGTTTCCACCATCAACTGCATACTCATCTCATCATTCAGCCCTTCCATAAACTTCTCCTGCTTAGCGGCATCTGTGGCCACATCATCCGGGGCATAGCGAGCTAACTTACTGAACTCATCCACGTACTACCCCACAGTACGGTTTCCTTGGCGCAAGTTGCGAAACTCACGCTTCTTCATGATCATAGCTCTAGTTGAGACATGAGCAGTGCAGAATGCTTGCTGAAACTGCTCCCAAGTGACATTGGCTATAGGGAAAGTGGCTGTGTAATTCTCCCACCATGAGGCTGCAGGTCCATCCAATTGATGTGCGGCAAAACGCACCTTCTCAGCATCTGTGCAACCTGCGGTGGTCAACTCTCTTCTGATCCTGCGTAGCCAGTCATCAGCAACTATTGGCTCGGTGCTACTGGAAAACACCGGTGGCTGTAACCTCAGAAAACGGGCTAAGTTGTCAACTGGAGGTGGTGGCGGTGGGTTGTTGTTGTTGCCTTGGTTCTGGACTAGTAGCTGCATCAAGGCATTCTGCTGTTGGATCAACTGAGTGAGCTCCGGTGGGAAGACAAATCTGGGGTCACGTCTCGGAGGCATCTGGTGAGTTTAGAGGGGAGAGATTTAGAATAGAATGAGGTCTAGTGAGAAAGCACTACCCATATGCACATGGGACAAACACATTCATATCACACCAAAATCAATTCAAACAAGGGCATACAAACGGTCTAGAACTATCGTTACAGTGCTCGGACTACTACTATATACATGGGGGAATACTACTAATAATATGGTGGTCATCAAGAAGTTTTGATCGGTGGAAGACTCCATGATATCTGCTCTAGCTTCGTCTTCATAATCATCATCATTATCGTCGGGGTCAGAGTCGGGATGGTCGTCATCTCCTCCTGGCGCGGGATCTCCCATGAACACTCCTAGCTTCCTTGTCAGGTCGTCATTCTTCTCCACTAGTATTGCGATTTCCTCCTCGTATCCGTCGCGTGTAGACTTGAGTTCCTCTTCTAGCTCCATGTTCCGGGTCATCACCTTCTTCAGATCTATCATGCTTGCACACATCTGGTTCTCCTGTCGACGTATGTGCTGGTTTAACTCCTGGATGAAGGCTGCAATGGACCTGTCCCTCCTAGTGCTGATCATCTCCCATTGCTCATCTTGGGGCCCACATATCTGGTAGATGGTGTCCTTAAGATCTTTGTGGTAAACTCCGCCGATGCGTCCCATGGTGATGTGGGCTGCCATGCTCTTACCTAGACTCCAGGTTGGTGCATCAAAAGAAAACTCTATGGGCTCAGTGACTGGCGTGAATGTCCTTCCTGGAACTTGAACTTGAATCATCCAGCGCTCCTCTTCTGGTAAAGTGGCGATGTTCAAGTACCTAGTGACTTCCTTCAAGTGTCATCCAAAAGGTGTGTCTTCATCCGGTTGTGCAAACTTGTTCCTTGAGTCCGCCATCCTATAGAGTAGAAAATGGGGAGGAGTCAGAAATGAGTAGAGAAGAGTGACCTATGGCTCATCTTAGTGGTCGTGTCCTACATTCAGCGTGTGCTCTGATACCACCTTGTAGCAATCCGAGCTCCGACGGTCAAATCTCTGTGCATAAGTGTCATCCCTGGATCGGTAATGCTGACACACACAGTACTCGAATGGGTTTATAACAGAGTAGCAATCACACACTTATTACATCGAATGACTCAAAAGAGAACTTATTACAATAAATATGGCTTAAGGCCATCTAAATAAGATAACAGTGGAAGGCTTGGAAGATAAAGTGAGTCCATCAACTCCAACGGCATAGCTGAGTGCACGACAATGACCTAGCGCACCTTACTCTTCGTCTGAAAAGTCTGCAACATGATATGTTGCAGCGCGAAATGGGTCAGCACATGGAATATGCTGGCAATGTAACACAGTAGAGCAATGAACAGAATAAATGCTATCACTACATGCATATCTGGCTGGTGGAGGCTCTATGGTTACAATGTTTTGCGAAAAGACAATTTTTCCCTACAACAAAGGAATATAATTTGTTTAACTATCATGGTAGTTGTTAAACATTGGGAAGGTTCCTCCTACTCAATCCCAATTAAGCAGTATTAATAACCCAACAAATTAATTTAGAGTGATGAGATCAACATGATAATCCAAGAACCAGATACTCAAGATGTCCATAACCGGGGACACGGCTAACCATGATTAGTTTGTACACTCTGCAGAGGTTTGCGCACTTTTCCCCACAAGACTCGATCTCCTCCGTTGAATTTCTCGCCCTACATGATGTTTGAGAAACGGATGACCGAGACACAGTCTTTCAGAAACACTAACTCTTTACTCTGGGTGGGCAGTTACACCTACTTTCCCCTACATCTGCTAGCGCACCACTGAAAGAGGTCATGCAACATACTCAACTATGCTAGAGTCCATAATAGCTTGTGGCTACACACGGAAGTTTCTAGCATGAATATTCTTATGATCCGTTTGAGCCTGGGTGGCGAACCATAGGATGCTCACACGGGTACTCCGGGATATCGTAGGACAACACTAGATTCTCTAGGTGCCCGCAACCAATCGACCCAGATGTGTATTTAAGTAGCCACCTTAAGTTAACCATTAATTAACAATCTCACATCTGTCATGGATTCTCTCAAACCCAATCCACGTCTACGAGCATAGCATGGCAATATAAGCATAACGTAGAGTAACTCCCAAGGGTTTGATAATAAAAAGGACAATAGGTTCTACCTCATCATCTACTTCCCAAACCCACATGTTAAGAGATCCTACTCATGCAATGTTTGAGGGGGTCGAAACTAATGCATAAAGCTGGGTAATAAAGGTGTATGATCAATGTGTTACTTGCCTTGCTGACGATCCGCAAACCCCAGAGACTCGTAGTAGCACGCTTCGCACTCCGGGAATTCTATCGCAAACAAACAATGGCATACATAAGCACTCAACCAATGATGCACAAGTAAAACTCAAATAAGAAGATCAAATCTGAAATTTCAACTGAGGAGATTCGATCTGCAAAAAGAATCAATCGAATCGGAGCTACGGAAATGAAACTACGGTCAAAAGAACTTCAAAAACAAATCGGCTTGAAACCAAATTTTAAATTGTCAAAACCTTGTTCAAGTTGATTAAACAGAAAGAGGGGCTCGAGACGAAGACTTTGGCGTTGGTTTCACTGGATTTGGACAAACGGTTTAGAAACGGCGAGGGTTTGAAGATCAGGGGCTAATCTGCGATAAAAATAATCGCGGATAGGTCCCTGGCCGAAAATAAAATAAAAAGAAAAGACTAACGAACGAACGTTCGCTGTTTGAACCTAACTGGCGAACAACGTTCTTTAAAATGAACGAACGGACGAACGTCCGCTAAATAAAATAAACCGACGAAAACCGATCTAAGAAAATAAACCGAAAAACTCAAAAAAACTGGGGTTAACCGAAGAAAAATCGACCGGTCAACGGGCGGGGTCAAAGACGGTGGTTCCGGCGAGATCCGAGGCGGCGGAGGCGGCGTCGGGCGGCTGCGGGGCG
>NC_057802.1:65027684-65055363 GCF_018294505.1 Triticum aestivum
AGGCCCGAGGGGGGGGGGGGCGACGTGCGGCAGGGGGCTGCGAAGGGAGTCCGGCTCGGACTCCCTCGACGGTGTGCGATAGCGGGATTCCTCCCGCTCGGGAGGAAGGCAGCGGGGAGGTGGGCTGCGGCCCGGCTCGATTGGGCCTTCGGCCCAGTCGGGCGAAGAAACTTTTTTTAATAAGATTCTGCCGAGAAAATCCTAAATAAATAAAAATGAAAATCTAAAAATGGCAAAACAAATTTTCACCGTCTAAATAAAGTATTTAGGACTTAGTGAACATTTTCTTGGCCTAAAATGCAATTTTTGAAAAATGCATATTTTCTCTAATTCAAATAAAATAGCAACAAAATCCAAATAAAATTTATTTATTTGATTTTTAACATTTTTCCTCCAATATTTCATTTATTTTGGGGAAGTCATATTATCTCCTCTCATATATTTTAATTTGAAATATTTTTGGAGAGAAAAATAATTAAAACCAAAATGATCCCCTTTTCAATATTTGAGAAAATTCAAATATGAAAATAATAAAATCCCCAACTCTCTCCGTGGGTCCTTGAGTTGCTTAGGATTATTAGGATCTCAAAACCAAAATGCAATTAAAATATGATATGCATATGATGACCTATGTATAACATTCCAAATTGAAAATTTGGGACGTTACAAAATTCTAATTGGAATATTTGATCTGTTATTGGAATATTTGATCAAATGATGGATATCTTCATTCAAATGTTGTATTCTGCTCTATTATTGGAATATTTGATCAAATGATGGACTATCTGCTCTTTTTTGCTTATTCTTTGCAACATGTGTGATCAGTGAAGCAACACTGAAGTAGCATGTGTTATCATTGCAGCACCTAAACTCATAGCTCAGAACATGTAAACAGAACATGCCATGCACCGCAGGCAAATTTAAGGACAGACGAATATAGATAGCATAATACATTACTACCATAGATCAGACACAAAGTTTACTATTGATACCACCACACAAAGTTTACCAAACAGCCACATTCAGTTTACCAAAAGTAAAAGATAAAACATCATCACATCATCACATCACTTGGGAAGAGGAGTGAGGACCTTCGCGAGGGCAGCATGCTGCCCCCTGATCTTGTAGTCCTCCCAGCGAATCGCTACATCCTCTGCATGAGACACAAGGTGATCGAAGCGGCCATCCTTTGGCTTTGGCTTGGTGGTGCAGTAGGGGCAGTGCCACTTCTTGATCTTGCGGTTGTAGAAGGAAGCAACTCCGTTGGCCTTGATCTTCTCCTCCTCCTTCGATGTGAAGGACGCGACGTTGCCGTTGTCCACATCTTCTCCAGACTCATACTGCACAAATGAATGAATTACATTAATACATTTAGATTCATATACACCATGTCAAAGGAACTAAGTGGACAATCTAAATTTCAGGTAGGCTTACCTCATATTCTTTGTTGTCACTATACTCTGGATCATACGGGTCCTTGAAGCCAGTAAGGTCCAGCTTCCTCTTATTCCCCACAGAATCATCCTCCTGAATATACAATTACATCAATTACTAGTAAATACAGAAGCCAACTGATAATTTAGATATGCACACATGACACATTGATCATATTATCCATACTATCATCCTATTTGCATTTTCCATTGTCATGCACACACATTGAACAACAAAGCTAATATAACTACATATTGTGGACAAATTTATATACTGATGAATCAAGTAAGTTCTTAATCAATTTATAGGTACATCAAAATTAATGCATTCCATTTGGGCATATGACAATCAAAAAACCAATCTGTGTAGCATTCAAAAACAAATCTAAGCATACATGTCTGTAGCATTCAAAACACCGATCTGTGTAGCATTCAAAAAAAATCTAATAATCACATGTAGCATTTAAGCACAGAGATCCCTATCTCTCATTAAGATCTGTCTAGCATTTTTGCAACGAATGGTCTCCAAAAAACACTAATACAAAAAACACCATCCCCCCATACAGAAAACCCCATCCCTCAAACCAACTACTCTAACCATCTGTACTACCCTACGAATCACAATCCAACCAATGAAACTAACTCTACAATCTAAATATTACAACTAGGTACAAGCAAATGGAAGTACCTCATGTACCACCTTCTCCTCGCCAGGCTGCGCATCTAGATGGACTGCGCCGCTTGGCGTCGTCACCTTCAGCTGCGGCAGTGCCGAGGCGGAGCCCGCCACCTCCTTCTCCACATCCACAGCCGCGACAGCGGTTGCGAGTTTCCCCGCACGACCGTGGACGCCGCCAACGTCCTGCACTGCATCTGCCGCGGTCACCGTGCCCTGCAGATCTCCGGCCGCTGCGTCGGCGTCGCCACGAGCGTCCACCATCGGTATGAGGGAGGCGATGAAGGTGAGGAAGAGGATGCGGTGGGGGAGAGCGAGACGACGCGGTGGGGGAGAGGGAGACGATGCGGCAGGGAGGGGATTTGGGGGGAAATGGTAGGGGCGATGCGCCCGTACGTGGTTCCCCCTCTTATACGATGGGAGGTTTTTGGCATGTTCCATGGACACGTGCTACCCCACGACCGCGGTAAAAAAAATGCCTACGCGTCCCCACTAGTCAAAGTTAATGGTCAAGCCATTGACCCAACGGCAACGTCCAGTTTTCCCATTTGTGAGAGTCTCATACAAGGGAGTGGGGAAAAGTGAGCGAAAGTTAAGAGCATGGGGACGAATGAGTATAGCTAAGGAACCAGGGGCACAGATGTAAAAAACCCTGATAATAATGTTTGCAATAATATTGAAAGTGGGTTTGGAAGACCATCAACTTTAGGTAAAAATAATCCCACATATTTGGAGAGCGTTCAATCTTATGAATTTTTTGATGAAAATGGGTTTGGAGAGGTCATGACTTTAGTTGATGTTAATCCCACTATCTTGGAAGATTATAAAACTTTTATGCATGTGGATCATGAAGAGAAAATTTTATATGATAGCTATATTACTGAATTTTATTATGATCCTACATGTAATTATTATGAGAGAGGAAAATATGGTTGTAGAAATTTTTATGTTACTAAATTACCTCCCTTCATGTTGAGATTGTCAATGTTTTATTCTTCTTCCTTGCATCTGCTAGTTTTTGCTAGTTTTGATAATTTGTTTGCTTATAAATTGCCTATGCATCGGAAGTATGTTAGACATAAATTTGTTTTTCACATACTATATGATGCTCTCTTTGTGCTTCAATTCTTGTCTTTCATGCGAGCATCATTAAAATTATCAATGCCTAGCTAGGGGCATAAAACAATAACGCTCGTTGGGAGGCAACCCAATGAATAAAATAAAATTTTCACTTTTTATTTATGTTCTTGTGTGTTGACACAATTAGGCTACTCTTATGATTGTGTTTTTATGTTTCAATTAGTGTTTGTGCCAAGTAAAGCCTTTAGGATCATGTTGGGTGATAGTTGATTTAATCCTGTCAAAAAATAGAAACTTTTTCGTCAAATAACAGAATTGTTAAAATTCACTGGAGCATGATAAAATCCTGAGTTTTTTTACACTTGATTGATATACAAATTTCCTACATTTTCCTAATTTTTCATAATTTTTTGAGTTACATAAGTACGGTTAAAGTTCATATTACTACAGACTATTCTGTTTTTGACAGATTCTGTTTTGGTTGCATTGTGTGCTTATCTTGATGAATCTATGGATTGCATCGGGGGGTATAAGCCATGATAAAGTTAGAATACAGTAGGTATAACGCAATAACAAAATATGAATGGGTTTGCAACAGTACTTAAAGTGGTGATTAGCTTTATTATACTAACAGATCTCACGAAGGTTTTTGTTAAGTTTTGTGTGATTGCAGTTTTCAAGTTTTGAGTGAGATCACGATGGATGAAGGAATAAGGAGTGAAAATATCCTAAGCTTGGGGATGCCCATGGCACCCCAAGGTAATATTCAAGGAGTACCAAGCAACTAAGCCCGGGGATGCCCCGGAAGGCATCCCCTCTTTGTTCTAATGACCATCGGTAATTTTACTTGGAGCTATATTTTTATTCGTCACATATCATGAGTTTTGCTTGGAGAGTCTTGTATTATATGAGTCTTTGCTTGTTTTACTTTTTAGTTTGTCACAATCATCCTTGATGGACACCTATTTGAGAGAGCCATAATGATGCTATAATTTGTTAGAATTGCTATATGTGCTTCACTTAAATTTTTTGATTTAGGGAATTGCTCTAGTACTTCACTTATATCTTTTTGAGCACGGTGGTGGCTTAATTTTTAAAGAAATGCTCTCATGCTTCATTTATATTATTTTGAGAGATGAAAATATTTAAGAAATATTTGTGCTCTTGTTCTTCGCATAATTTGTTTGAGAGCTTGTTATAAGCAATGGTAATATATGAAACTAGTTCCAAAGTGATAGATATTCAAGAGGGATAATAAAAACTATCATGAAGATCATTGGATATTAAAACTTGATTACTTGGAATAGTTTTTCCATATGGAGATAGTAATATGTGAGTCATGTTGGTGAGTAATTATGCTTTAGTAAGAATATTGGTGTTAAGGTTTGCGATTCCCTATGCAAGCACGGAAGTCAATAGTTATGCAATGAAGTTACATCCTACTTGTGGTGCGTTATTCGGTGTTAGTTATGTTTAAG
The DNA here is from genome assembly GCF_018294505.1 of Triticum aestivum. Taxonomy (NCBI): domain Eukaryota; kingdom Viridiplantae; phylum Streptophyta; class Magnoliopsida; order Poales; family Poaceae; genus Triticum; species Triticum aestivum. The sequence goes on from NC_057802.1 coordinate 65,032,352, forward strand.
CTTGTTTATGATCGTTTTTTTTTCTTGGTTGGTTGCTTCTCAATCTATTTGCTAGCCTTTCCTTGTACTTAGCGGGAATGCTGCTTGTGCATCCAAAATCCTAAACCAAGTTGTGCCAAATGAGTTCACCATACCTAGCTACCTATATGCGTATTTCCATGCCGTTCCAAGTAAATTTTCATGTGCCAACTCTAATTTTCAAAATGAATTTCCTTTTTGTGTGCCCGTATCGCTCATGAAGCGGCAGGGGATGGCCGACATTTTCCATGCTAGGTATGTTATTCTCAAGATGAGTGTTTATTCACTTGTCATTGCACGAGAGTGTGGCTGGTAATAGGGATGCCCAGTCCCGAAATGAAAAAGAAATTTACTTTGTGTTGTCAAATAATAAATTCCTTGGAATGTGTTGGTATGGAAGGCACCCGTGGATACGGCTAGCCATGGATTGTGAAAGGATGGAGGAAAAAGGAATAAACTTTATTTTATGTTTGAGAACCGCCTATGATTTACCTATCATGGAAGATATTGGGAATTCTCAGTCCTTTTCGTTGACGGGGAAAGCTTGACTCTCAAAACAATTTTATCTCTCAATTTAAGCTTTGAGATCTACCACCTCTACAAATCTCTACTTCCCTCTACGAAGCGCCTATCTATTTACTCTTATGCAATTTTTATTTTTATCGAGTCTCCATCTTTTCTTATAAAGGTCCAACTAGGGAACACTACTATCATACTTGTGCATTAGATGTACCTAATATTTCAGTGTGCTTCATGAATGGATCAATGATTTAGCATAATGGGCTAGTTGAAAGACATGGTTGCTTGTTGATATGCTTGAGTATTGAGGTCTTCATGTCAAATTATAGACTATTGATTTGAATCATCTAAAGTCCAGATGTCCAAAAGAAAAGAATATGTGATGAATATGATGGGTAGCATTCCACATCAAAAATTCTGTTTTTATCATATACCTACTCGAGGACGAGCAGGAATTAAGCTTGGGGATGCTAATACGTCTCGAACGTATCTATAACTTTTGATTGTTCCATGCTATTAAAGTATCAATCTTGGATGTTTTTTACTCGTTTACTAGCAACTTTATATCATTTTTTGGGACTAACCTGTTGACATAGTACCCAGTGCCAGTTGCTGTTTTCTGCTTGTTTTTTACTTTGCAGAATATCAATACCAAACAAAGTCCAAATGCCACGAAACTTTTTGGAGATTTTTTCTGGAGAGAAGACACCCAGGGAGCCAAAGAAGTCCACGGGAGGAGGCCCATTGGGCCCACTAGGCACCAGGGCGTGCCAGGAGGCCCAGGCGCGCCCTGGTGGGTAGTGGAGACCACGGGAAGCTTCTCCACGGACCTCCACCTCTATAAATACTCTAAAATCCCAAAAACCCTAGGGGATTCGACGAAACACTTTTCCAGCTGTCGCAAGTTCCAGAACCATGAGATCCAATCTAGAGGCCTTTTCCGGCACTCTGCCGGAGGGGGCAATGATCACGGAGGGGTTCTTCATCATCCTTGTTGCCCCTTCGATGATGCATGAGTAGTTTACCACGGAACTATGGGTCCGTAGGTAGTAGATAGATGGCTTATTCTCTCGTTTTGATCTTCAATACAATGTTCTCCATGATGTTCTTGGACATCTATTTGATGTAATGACTTTTTGCGGTGTGTTTGTTGGGATCCGATGAATTGTGAGTTTATGATCAGATCTATCCATGAATATTATTTGAGTCTTTAATGAACTCTTTTATGCATGACCTTTATAACCTCGTATTCCTTCTCTGAAATTTTGGTTTGGTTTGGCCAACTAGATGGATTTTTCTTGCCATGGGAAGATGTGCTTTGTGATGGGTTCGATCTTGTAGTGCTCAATCTCAGTGACAGAAAGACACATGACACGCGTGTATCATTGCTATTAAGGATAACAAGATCGGGTCTATTCCTACATGAATAGATCTTGTCTACATCATGTCATCGTTCTTATTGCATTACTCCGTTTTCCATGAACTTAATACACTAGATGCATGCTGGATAGCGGTCGATCCGTGGAGTAATAGTAGTAGGTGCAGAATCGTTTCAGTCTACTAATCTTGGATGTGATACCTATTGATACGTCCATTTTGCATCATGCTTTTATATTGATATTTATTGCATTATGGGCTGTTATTACATATTATATCACAATACTTATGCCTTTTCTCTCTTATTTTATAAGGTTTACATGAAGAAGGAGAATGCCGGTAGCTGGAATTCTGGACTAGAAAAGGAGCAAATATTAGAGACATATTCTGCACAACTCCAAAAGTCCTGAAACTTCATGAAAAATATTTTTGGAATATATAAAAAATATCGGGCGAAGAAAGCACCAGAGGGGGGCCACCTACCAGCCACAAGGGTGGAGGGCGTGCCCTACCCCCTGGGCGCGCCCCCCATCAGTGTGGGCCCCATGGCAGGCCTCCGACGCCCATCTTTTGCTATATCGTGTGTTTTGACCTAAAAAAAATCAGAAGGTAGCTTTCGGGACGAAACGCCGCCGTCTCGAGGCGGAACCTGGGCAGAACTAATCTATGGCTCCGGCGGAACTGTTCTACCCGGGGAAACATCCCTCCGGGAGGGGAATCATCGCCATCATCATCACCAATGATCCTCTCATCAAGAGGGGGTCAATCACCATCAACATCTTCACCAGCACCATCTCCTCTCAAACCCTAGTTCATCTCTTGTATCCGATCTTTGTCTCAAAACCTCAGATTGGTAGCTGTGGGTTGCTAGTAGTGTTGATTACTCCTTGTAATTGATGCTAGTTGATTTATTTAGTGGAAGATCATATGTTCAGATCCTTAATGATAATTAATACTCCTCTGATTATGAACATGAATATGCTTTGTGAGTAGTTACGTTTGTTCCTGAGGACATGGGAAAAGTCTGGTTATAAGTAATCATGTGAATTTGGTATTAGTTCGATATTTTGATGAGATGTATGTTGTCTTTCCTCTAGTGGTGTTATGTGAACGTCGACTACATGATGCTTCACCATTATTTGGGCCTAGGGGAAGGCATTGGGAAGTAATACGTAGATGATGGATTGCTAGAGTGACAGAAGCTTAAACCCTAGTTTATGTGTTTGCTTCGTAAGGGGCTGATTTGGATCCATATGTTTCATGCTATGGTTAGGTTTACCTTAATTCTTCTTTTGTAGTCGCGGATGCTTGCGAGAGGGGTTAATGATAAGTGAGAGTCATGTCCAAGGAAGGGCAGCACCCAAGCGCCGGTCCACCCACATATCAAATTATCAAAGTAACGAACGCGAATCATATGAGCATGATGAAAACTAGCTTGACAACAATTCCCATGTGTCCTCGGGAGCGCTTTGCTTTATATAAGAGTTCGTCTAGGCTTGTCCTTTTCTACAAAAAGGATTGGCCACCTTGCTGCACCTTGTTTACTTTTGTGACTTGTTACCCGTTATGAATTATCTTATCACACAACTACCTGTTACCGATAATTTCAGTGCTTGCAGAGAATACCTTGCTGAAAACTGCTTGTCATTTCCTTCTGCTCCTCGTTAGGTTCGACATTCTTACTTATCGAAAGGACTACGATAGATCCCCTATACTTGTGGGTCACATCAAGACTCTTTTCTGGCACCATTGCCGGGGACTGAAGCGCATTTGGTAGGTGGAATTTGGTAAGGAAACATTTATATAGTGTGCTGAAATTTACTGTCACTTGTTACTATGGAAAATAATCCTTTGAGGGGCTTGTTTGGGGTATCTTCATCTCGACCAAAAGAGCAAAGAGTTGCTCCTCAGACTACTGCACCTACTGAAAATATTTATTATGAAATTCCTTCGGGTATGATAGAGAAACTACTAGATAATCCTTATGCAGGCGATGGAACATTACATCCTGATATGCACCTAATCTATGTGGATGAAGTTTGTGGATTATTTAAGATTGTAGGTATGCCCAAGGATGTTGTCAAGAAGAAGGTATTCTCTTTATCTTTGAAGGGAGATGCATTGAAATGGTATAGGCTATGTGATGATATTGGATCTGTGAACTACAACCGTTTGAAATTGGAATTTCATCAGAAGTTTTATCCTATGCATCTGATTCATCATCATCGGAATTATATATATATATATATATATATATATATATATATATATATAATTTTTGGCCTCGTGAAGGAGAAAGTATCGCTCAAGCTTGAGGGAGGCTTAAGTCAATGTTAATATTCATACCCCAGTCATGAGCTCTCAAGAGAAATTATTATTCAAAAAATTTATGCTCGGCTTTCTCATAATGATCGATCCATGCTCAATACTTCTTGTACTGGTTCTTTTACGAAGAATACTATTGAATTCAAATGGGATTTATTGGAAAGAATTAAATGCAACTCTGAAGATTGGGAACTCGACGAAGGTAAGGAGTCAGGTATAAACCTTAAGTTTGATTGTGTTAAATCTTTTATAGATACCGATGCTTTTCGTGATTTTAGCACTAAGTATGGACTTGACTCTGAGATAGTAGCTTCTTTTTGTGAATCTTTTGCTACTCATGTTGATCTCCCTAAGGATAAGTGGTTTAAATATCATCCTCCCATTGAAGTTAAAGTAGCAGAACCTATTAAAGTTGAAGAAGAAACTATTACTTATAATGTTGATCCTATTGTTCCCACTGCTTATATTGAGAAACCACCTTTTCCTGTTAGAATAAAGGATCATGCTAAAGCTTCAACTGTGGTTCGTAAGAGTTATACTTGAAAACCTACACCCCCTGAGCAAATTAAAGTTGAACCTAGTATTTCTATGGTTAAAGATCTCTTGGTCGATAATATTGATGGGCATGTTATTTATTTCTGTGATGAAGCTGCTAGAATTGCTAAACCCGATATTAAAGATAAACATAGACATGTGGTTGGCATGCCTGTTTTTCTGTTAAAATTGGGATCATTGTTATCATGGTTTATGTGATGTGCGTCCTAGTGTGAGTGCAATTCCTTATTCATTGAACCGAGAAATTATGAATGAGATTGCACTTGCTGAGATAGAAGATATTGATGCTACCATTAAGCTTGCCAATAGAGATACTATATCACCAATTGGGATTGTTAGAGATGTTGAAGTCTTGTGTGGGAAGATAAAATATCCAGCTGATTTTCTTGGTCTTGTTTCCCCACAAGATAATTTTTGTCCCATTATATTTGGTAGACCTTTCTTGAATACTATTAATGCTAAGATAGACTGCGAGAAAGATATTGTTACTGTTGGTTTAGAGGATATGTATCATGATTTTAATTTCTCTAAATTTCGTAGACAACCCCATGACAAAGAATTGCCTAGTAAGGATGAAATTATTGGTCTTGCTTCTATTGCCGTGCCTCCTGCTGATCCTCTAGAACAATATTTGCTAGACCATAAAAATATATGTTTATGAATGAAAGAAGGGAAATAGATGAAATATTCTTTAATCAGGGGCCTATTTTGAAACACAATATGCCTATTGAAATTCTTGGAGATCCTCCTCCACCAAGGGTGATCCCGTGTTTGAGCTTAAACAATTACCCGATACTTTGAAATATGCTTATCTTGATGAAAAGAAGATATATCATGTTATCATTAGTGCTAACCTTTCAGAGCATGAGGAAAAGAAATTATTGAAAACTCTGAAGAAGCACTATGACTCTATTGGATATTCTCTTGATGATCTTAAGGGCATTAGTCCCACTTTATGCCAGCACAAAATTAATTTGGAGCGTGATGCAAACCAGTTGTTGATCACCAGCGACGGTTAAATCCTAAGATGAAAGAAGTGGTAAGAAATGAAATACTAAAGTTTCTGGAGGCAGGTATAATTTATCCTATTGCTGACAGTCAATGGGTAAGTCATGTTCATTGTGTCCCTAAGAAGGGAGGTATGACTGTTGTCCCTAATGATAAGAATGAATTGATTCCACGAAGAATTGCTACAGGTTATAGAATGGTAATTGATTTTCGTAAATTAAACAAACCTACTAGAAAAGATCATTACCCTTTACCTTTTATATATCAAACGCTAGAAAGATTATCCAAACATACACATTTTTGCTTTCTAGATGGTTATTCTGGTTTTTCTCAAATACCCGTGTCAAAAGATGATCAGGAGAAGACCACTTTTACTTGCCCTTTCAGTACCTTTGCTTATAGAAGTATGCCTTTTGGTTTATGCAATGCACCTGCTACCTTTCAAAGATGTATGACTGCTATATTCTCTGACTTTCGTGAAAAGATTGTTGAGGTTTTCATGGATGACTTCTCCGTTTATGGAACTTCTTTTGATGATTGCTTAAGCAACCTTGATCGAGTTTTGCAGAGATGTGAAGAAACTGATCTTGTCTTGAATTGGGAGAAGTGCCACTTTATGGTTAATGAAGGTATTGTCTTGGGGCATAAAATTTCTGAAAGAGGTATTGAAGTTGACAAAGCTAAAGTAGATGTCATTTAAAAGATGCCGTGTCCTAAAGATATCAAAGGTATAAGAAGTTTCCTCGGTCATGTTGGTTTCTATAGGAGGTTTATTAAAGACTTCTCTAAAATTTCTAGGCCTCTCACTAATCTCTTTGATGATGATTGTGTAGAAGCATTTGAAATACTTAAGAAAGCCTTGATTTCTGCACCTATTGTTCAGCCATCTGATTGGAATTTACCCTTTGAAATTATGTGTGATGCTAGTGATTATGTAGGATCGAAAGTATGTCTAGAGGGGGGGTGATTAGACTACTTGACCAAATAAAAATCTAGCCTTTTCCCAATTTTAAGTCTTGGCAGATTTTAGCAACTTTGCACAAGTCAAGCAATCAACCTACACATGAAATTCTAAGAGTATAGCAGCGGAATGTAAAACAATTGCACATGAAGGTAAAGGGAGGAGTTTGAGGGAGCAAACGCAATGTAGACACGGAGATTTTTTATCCGTGGTTCCGATAGGTGGTGCTATCGTACATCCACGTTGATGGAGACTTCAACCCACGAAGGGTAACGGTTGAGCGAGTCCACGGGGGGCTCCACCCACGAAGGGTCCACGAAGAAGCAACCTTGTCTATCCCACCATGGCCATCACCCACGAAGGACTTGCCTCACTAGAGTAGATCTTCACGAAGTAGGCGATCTCCTTACCCATACAAACTCCTTGGTTCAACTCCACAATCTTGACGAAGCCTCCCAAGTGACACCTAACCAATCTAGGAGACACCACTCTCCAAAAGGTAATAGATGGTGTGTTGATGATGAACTCCTTGCTCTTGTGCTTCAAATGATAGTCTCCCCAACACTCAACACTCTGTCATAGGATTGGATTTGGTAGAAAGATGATTTGAGTGGAAAGCAACTTGGGGAAGGCTAGAGATCAAGATTTATGTGGTTGGAATGGAATATCTTGACCTCAACACAAGTGTAGGTGGTCTCTCTCAGAAAATATATGTTGGAAGTGTAGGCATGTTCTGATGGCTCTCTCCATGAATGAAGAGTGGGTGGAGGGGTATATATAGCCTCCACACAAAATCTAACCGTTACACACAAATCACCAAACTCGGTGGGACCGAATACTAAAACTAGGTCAGACCGATTTAGTTCATAATGTGACCGTTAGGCATTTCGGTGGGACCGACATGTCAACTCGGTGGGACAGATTCCATTAGGGTTAGGGCATAACGTAATCTCGGTGAGACCGATTACACAAACTCGGTGGGACCGATTTTGGTAATAAGCTAACCAGAGAGTTGGTCAGGCAAACTCGGTGGGACCGATTCGCTCATCTCGGTTGGACCGAAACGTTACGAAGGGGAAACAGAGAGTTTGCATTGCGAACTCGGTGGGACCGATCACTCATCTCGGTTAGACCGATACGTTACAAAGGGAAACAGAGAGTTTGCAATCCCATCTCGGTGAGACCGAGATCTCTATTGGTGAGACCGAAGTGAGTAGGGTTTGTGGCAATGGCTATGTCAAGAGAACTCGGTGGCGCCGGATAGAAAGTTTCGGTGGGGCCGAGTTTGACTTTTGGTTTGGGACGTATGTGGATGTGAGAAAGTGGTTGTGGGTTTTGGAGCATATCACTAAGCACTTTGAGCAAGAAACCTATTAAGCAACACCTCATCCCCTTTTAATAGTATTGGCTTTCCTATGGACTCAATGAGATCTAGGATCACTAAAATGAAAATGTAGAGTCTTGAGCTTTAGAGCTTGAGCCAATCTTTTGTCCTTAGCATTTTGAGGGGTCAACATTTCTAATCCATGCCATGCCAATCATTGAACTTTCCTGAAATATTCATCTTGAAATAGCATTAGTTCAAGGAGCTATATGTTGTTAATAATTAACCACCCAGGGATAGTTGCACTTTCAATCTCCCCCTTTTTGGTAATTGATGACAACATATAGATCAAAGCTTCGACAAATGATATTAAGATCGAAGTGCATCATCGCTTTGAGAAGTATGTGATAAGCAAGAGCTCCCCCTAAATTTTGTGCATTATTTAAGATTTGCTTTTGAATGCAAATGCACAATCGATTAGGACCATGGGTTACTCTTCCATGTCACATACATCTTGGTGGAGCGCTCAAAATGATATAACTTAAAAGCATGTGCTCATCACCAAGCAAAGTGAATGATCATATATGGATATAAAAGGATAATATCATCCAAGCAAGCATTAAAGTAGCATATGACCAAACACATGATCATACAAGTATCTCACATAAGGACATAAAGTATAAACCAAGTGAGGGAGTCCTGGACTAAGGGGTCCTCGGGCGTCCGACCTGTTATCCATGGGGCGGACTGATGGGCTGTGAAGATACGAAGGCCGAAGACAATACCCGTGTCCGGATTGGACTCTACTTGGCATGGAAGGCAAGCTAGGCGACCTGTTATGAAGATTTCCTTCTATGTAACCGACCTCAGGTAACCCTAGATCTCTTCGGTGTCTATATAAACTGGAGAGCATAGTCCGGATAGGACAAATTCATTACCATATTCACATAGGCTAGACTTCTAGGGTTTAGCCATTACGATCTCATGGTAGATCAACTCTTGTAACACTCATATTCATCAAGATCAATCAAGCAGGAAGTAGGGTATTAACTCCATAGAGAGGGCCCGAACCTGGGTAAACATCGTGTCCCCCGTCTCCTGTTACCATCGATCCTAGACGCACAGTTCGGGACCCCCTACCCGAGATCCGTCGGTTTTGACACCGACATTGGTGCTTTCATTGAGAGTTCCACTGTGCCATCGACGAAAGGTTTGATGACCCCTTCAATTGTCAATAATGACGCTGTCCAGGGAGGGACCTTCCTTCCCGGACAAATTTTTGTGTTCGGCGGCTTCGCACTGCGGGCCAACTCGCTTGGCCATCTGGAGCAGATCGATAGTTACGCCCCTGGCCACCAGGTCAGGTTCGGAAGCTTGAACTACGTCGCGGATATCCGTGGAGACTTGATCTTCGAGGGATTTGAAACCGCGGCGATCGCTCCCCCCTTCTCCGATGAACATGACTTAAATCTGTCATCGGAGCACACCCAGGAGATGGATCTTGTTGCTGCAACGGCCTTAGTTCCGAAGCAGACCATCCCCTCCGAGGCCATGAAGTCCGCGGTGTTAAAGCCGCACACAGACTCGACATCCCGCAATGCTTGCGTCAACGGATCCCCGGACTCGTCTCCGGCTACGTGTTCCGGATCAAGTGCGCCTGCGGACACCGAGCTGGATCGGTCATCGATTTTCGAATTTAGCGCCGCAGACATCTTCCAGCATTCGCCTTTGGGTAACATACTAAATTCTTTGAAGAACTTGTCCTTGGAGGAAGACTCATAGCCGAACTATGTTCGGTTCGAGCCAGAGGCGGACGACGAGGAATTTTCCTTCCCACCCACCACCCACTTCATAGCCACCGTCGACGACTTAACCGACGTGCTTGACTATGGCTCCGAAGACATCGCCGGTATTGACGACGATGCCGACAATGAGCAAGGCCAAGACCCGCCATTCACTGGACATTGGACGGCCACCTCTTCGTACAACGTATACATGGTTGATACACCCAAAGGATCTGGCGGCGACAAAGAAGAGCCAAATAAGAATAAACCTTCTGAGACGCAGTCCAAGCGCCGTTCTAAGCCTCGCCGCTCAAAAGATAGCAACACTGGTACTAGAGAAAATAGCACTGCGGGCGACACCGAAAACAATGAAGACCCTGTCGGTGCTACATCCGAACAGGAGGAACATGACGACAGGCAAGACAACCCTGATGAGCAGGCCATAGAAGATGACTCGGGGGACGATAGTTACCGTCCACCCTCCGAAGAGGAGACAAGCCTCGACAACGAAGATTTCATCGTGCCTGAGGACCCTCTGGAGCAGGAGCGCTTTAAGCTTCAACTCATAGCCACTTCAAGGAGCCTGAAAAAGAAACAGCAGCAATTTCAAGCTGAACAAGATCTTCTCATTGACAGATGGACTGGCGTCCTAACAGCAGAAGAATACAGCCTCAAGCGCCCAGCCAAGAGCTACCCAAAACGAAGACTGCTACCTCAATTCGATGAGGAGGCACCAGAGCACACATCTCACTCGCGTAATGTAGAACGACCACCACGTGGTCGCGACAGGGCGGTCGACCGGCCACCACGCGGTCGGGATAAAGCGGCAACTCAGGCCGAACAGCAGCCTGCCGAACCGCCCCGCAAAAATAAAGACGAAAGAGTTCGGGGTCACATGTATGACCTCCGAAAGACCCTGGACAATAGAGCAGGACATACAAGATCGATCTACGAATCGCGAGGACATGCCTCGAGGCACGAAAACGACTACCTATTTGGACGTGACAAACCTAACCACGCCCGGTCTGAATGCCGCAGACGGACTCCATCAGAGCTACGCCGCGACACGGCTTGGTACAGAGGTGCCGCACACCCTCTCTGCTTCACAGACGAGGTACTGGATCACGAATTCCCCGAGGGATTCAAGCCCGTCAATTTTGAATCATACGACGGCACAACAGATCCCGTAGTGTGGATCGAGGATTTCATCCTCCACATCCACATGGCTCGAGGAGACGATCTCCACGCCATTAAATACCTCCCACTCAAGCTCAAAGGGCCAGCTCGGCACTGGCTTAACAGCCTGCCTGGAAATTCTATCGGCAACTGGGAGGACTTGGAAGAAGCTTTCCTAGACAACTTCCAAGGAACATATGTCTGGCCACCAGACGCCGATGATCTAAGCCACATAGTTCAACAACCTGGAGAATCAGCCAGAAAATTATGGACTAGGTTCCTAACTAAAAAGAACCAGATCGTTGACTGTCCGGATGCGAGGCCTTGGCAGCCTTCAAACACAGCATCCGGAACGAATGGCTAGCATGCCACCTCAGCCAAGAAAAGCTGAAGTCCATGGCAGCCCTTACGGCACTCATGAACCGCTTTTGCGCGGGAGAGGACAGTTGGCTGGCTCGTAGTAACAACACAGCCAACGAGACAGGCCCCTCGGAGGCCAAGAATAGCACTGGCAAGCTTCGGCGCAACAGACACAAACGCTGAAGCAATGACAACAACACCGATGACGCCACAGTCAACGCCGGATTCACTGGCTCCAAGTCCGGCCAGCGGAAGAAGCCCTATAAAAGAAATAATGAAGGACCTTCCAGCCTGGACCGCATACTCGACCGTCCGTGCCAGATACACGGCACCCCGAACAAGCAAGCCAATCATACCAACAGGGAGTGTTGGGTTTTCAAGCAGGCCGACAAGTTAAATGCCGAAAACAAAGAAAAGGGATCACAAAGTGAGGATGAGGACGAAGAGCCCCGACAGCCGAACACTGGGGGCAGAAGAAATTTCCCCCTCAAGTCAAAACGGTGAACATGATATACGCTACACACATCCCCAATAGGGAGCGTAAGCGTGCACTCAGGGACGTCTACGCGGTCGAGCCAGTCGCCCCCAAATTCAATCCATGGTCGTCATTTCTGATCACATTTGATCGTCGAGACCACCCAACCTGTATCCGTCATGGCGGTTCGGCCGCATTGGTCCTCAACCCAATCATCGACGGATTTCACCTAACACGAGTCCTAATGGACGGTGGTAGCAGCCTCAACCTGCTCTATCAAGACACAGTTCGGAAGATGGGCATTGACCCCTCACGAACCAAACCAACAAAGACTACCTTCAAAGGAGTCATACCAGGCGTCGAGGCCCGCTGTACGGGCTCAATCACGCTGGAAGTGGTCTTCGGCTCTCCGGACAATTTCCGAAGCGAGGAGTTAATCTTCGACATCGTCCCCTTCCGTAGCGGCTACCACGCATTACTCGGACGAACAACGTTTGCTAGATTCAACGCAGTGCCACACTACACTTACCTGAAACTCAAGATGACCGGTCCATGCGGCGTCATAACAGTCAACGGCAACACGGAACGCTCTCTCCGAACAGAGGAGCACACTGCCGCCCTAGCAGCAGAGGTACAGAGCGGCCTTCTCAAGCAGCAGCATAGTGCGGCTGCCAAGCCCCTGGACACCATCAAGAGGTCGCCAACTACACTGCAGCAGGACAGCAAGGCTCGTCAAGAGCTCGACTAGCAATTCGGCTTCCGTCCCAGTCCGGATGAAGTAGTGGCATTCGTACCATGCGTACATAATTACGCACTCGAGATTCCATGGACATCGACGGAGGCACAAGCTCAACTGGGATCTACAGTTCGGCTAGACCGACCCCGGATACACCTCTTTCTTTCTGTTTCAGGTTCCCTTTCCCGCGAGCCTGATCACAAGCCCCTTCGAAGGATTGGCATACAAAGGGGACATGCAGCATAGGTGTGTAGGGTAACCTCCATACGTTCTTCTTGACGGTATTTTTCCTTCTTTCTCAGGACCCGTATGCTGCCCCCTCTTGATTCCGGCATATTACATAGCCCGAGTGCTTATCGCGCTATTTGTACAAAATACGCCTTAACGTATCCATTCAGTTATAATGATAATGATTTGCGGCCCAGTTTTTGTGGTTTTCACCCCTTACTTCATTTCATTTCGATCTGCTTATTAGCTACATCAGTACTCTTTTTTACGTTTCATATTCGCCACGGGCTGCTTATCGCCCCACAATAAGGCAACAAAGTCCGAACACTTTTTGTATAAAAGTTCGGCACCCCGAATTTAGCATTATATGCATTGGCTCCGAATCATGTCTTTGGTCAATAGTTGGGTTGACTGGCTCCTGTGCTTGCTACCCTACGTTTCGCTCTATCGGCTAGGGTAGTAAAGGGAGAACTACTGCGATTGTGCCCTGGCCTTGACCGGATGAGCACCTCAGTAGAGAAAGCCAAAAACTGACTGTCATGATACGGCGAGAGCCGGTCAGCTTTTCGTGGGTTACAAAATCGTTGGAGATTTTTTCCGCCTCACGCGAAGGATCGGCACTTCCCGATCAGATGCTGACAGCACCCTGGCTTGGGCCAGGGGCTGCGCACTTGCTTAATTATAAAACTCCTATGGCTAAGTGAGGGCGTTTGAGCCGTATAGTCTGATTTCCTTGTTCGTTGCGCTAAAAAACTCCTTCAAGGACCATACAATTGGATCAAGATTGTTTAGATCCCATTCCGAACACCTCTGTACTAATTACGTGAGGGCAGAAGCCGACGACTGGCCAACCCTCAGATTGCATATAACACGGCCGCATAGGAGGAAACAATTTAAATCATAACGAAATTACATTACAAAACAAGCTCTGTCTTTATAATACAAGGCAAAGGCCCAATATGAATGTATTCATTCAAAAATAACGTCCTGCGAACATTGAGCTGCCACAAGTCGAGACCCTTCTATGACATCCGCAAATATTGCTCGGGTGTGCGGTGCTCCTTGCCCTCCGGCGGCCCGCTGGCCACTTCAACAGCGTTCATCTTCGCCCACCACATCTTGCAGCGAGCGAAGGCCATACGGGCGCCTTCGACACATGCAGAACATTTGACGACGTCCAGCCACGGACAGGCTTCCACTAGCTGCCTCACGAGTCCAAAGTAGCTGCCGGGTATAGCTTCGGCTGGCCATAGCCAGATTGTCAAATCCTTCATGGCTAGTTCAGCCACCCTGTGCAGCTCCACCAGCTGCTTCAGCTGATCGGTGAAGGACACGGGATGCTCTGGCGTCGCATACTGCGACCAGAATAGCTTCTCTGTAGAACCTCCTCCTCCGGCTTGGTAGAACGCGGCAGCGTCTGATACACTGCATGGTAGATCCGCAAAAGCTCCTGGGGAACTCTGAACCCGGGTTAGTAAAAGGTACTGCTTCTCCGCACACTTGCTTTGCATCTTAAAAGCCTTACCCGCCGTGATCTTCCTGGCCTCCTGGATCTCCTGGATGATGGCCTGGGCCTCATTCAGTGCGTTTTCCGCGCCCTGACGAGCCTTGGTGAGTTCGGCCTCCTGAGCTGACGCATCATTCTCCAAGGTCTCACATTTTTTCACTGCATCTTGGAGATCCTGCTGGATTTCCTTGACACGGGCCTCGAGCTTCTTACGGGCGGCTTGCTGCTGGACAACCTTCTCCTCGGCCTCGCCCAGGGCCTTCCTCAAGGCCTCGACCTCGGTCGCGGCTCTTGCATACATTTCGACATTACAGTCAATACACAGCGTCTCCGCTTTCCGAACACACAGCAAGACGTTACTTACCTTGCATCTCCTGCAGCCGCACTCTAACCTCGTCGAGCTCGTTCTCGGTACGCTCCAGCCTCTGCTTCAGTTCAGAGACTTCGGCAGCATGTGAGGTCGCGGCCAACAGCGACGCCTGCTCATGCACACATATCACGTTAGTCTCCTACACTAGAGGATTGATCCTCTGTACGGTTCCTCTTACCGAGCACCGAACAGTGTCTCAGGGGCTACTGACTATATGGGGTTTTTCTCTGTTATTTACCTCGAAATCTGTCAATAGGTTGCTGCAGGCTTCGTTCAGTCCACTCTTGGCGGACTGAACCTTCTCGATCACCGCGCTCATAAGAACACGGTGCTCGTCCAAAACGGAGGCGTCTCGTAGCGCCTCTATCGGGTTATCCGGCGCCCCTGGATGGACAGGGACCACCGGCGGAAGCGGTGCACCCCCTCCTTCAAAGGGGGCTGCCCGCCCGACTCCGGAGCCATATGGGTCTCCGAAATCGTATTCGGCTGAGGGCCAAGCTGGATGCGACCCTCATCGCCAGTCTCCATGGGGATCGTCCCCTCCATATGTCCGGCAGTGGAGGCTTTGCCAAGTGGCGCCTCCCAGACAACGTCCTGGGTTCCTCCCCGGTTCGGATCGGCCTCCCGGGAAAGCACTTCGGTGTCCTTCCCGGCCCTGGGGGAATAAGTAGGCGGTGGCGACTGGCTCGCCATCTCCGACGGAGCCAACGAACTTCCAGACGAGGATCGCTGGATTAGGTCGCGGGCCGGACTGCAATAGTACAGCTAACTACATCAAGATAATGGAGAGAAAGGGCTGGATGTGCACATAAATAAGCCATGTCATTTACGATGCAGCCTGGGGCTTTGTGCGGGGACGCCATTCCGGACTACTGTCCATGTCCCACGCGGTGTTGGCCGCCGAAACGCCCTTCCCCTTTTTGGGCGCTTCCGCCTCCAGATGCGCCGGAGCTGCCCTCTTCTTCTTCCTCTCCTCAGGGGGAGGATTGTTTTCTTCCTCCTCCTCCTCTTCCCCGTCATTGTCCTCAGGGACAGAGGAATGAGTTTCATCGTCTTCGGACGCCGCGTCCAAAGTACCCTTACGACGGAGGCCACTCTTGGCCCCCTTTGCCTTCTTCTTGGCCTTCTTCTGCGGCGCCTTATATGGCACCGGTACTAGCATCTCCGCCAAGCGCGGGATGAGTGGTTCTTCGGGCAGCAGAGCCGGACACTGGATCCGCTTCGCCCTCTCCGTCCAGTCCTAAAAGAGCAGTAATAAGACATCATCCTCGAAACAATTAGGTTGAGGACACGTTCGAAATAACATACCTCGCTGGCGGGGTGTGTACAATCGTGACCACGGTCTGAATCCGTGGCCAGTGGTTTTTCATTGCCCTTGAAGAGCAATTTCCATGCGCCTTCGTGCATAGTCTCGAAAAGCCTCGTCAGGGTCTGCTGCTTCTTCGAATTGAACTCCCACAAAGAGCGGTTTCGGCGCTGGCACGGAAGAATCCGGCGTACCAGCATCACCTGGATGACGTCAACGAGCTTGACATTCTTGGTCACCATGCTTTGAATGCGCATCTGCAGCGCTATCAGCTCATCAGGTGAACACCAGTCCGGACTCTTCTCGACCCAGGAGGTGAGTCGCAAGGGAGCACCGGCGCGGAATTCGGCAACCGCGGCCCAGGTGGTGCCGCGAGGTTCTGTGATGTAGAACCACTGCTTCTGCCATTCCTTTACTGTCTCCACGAAAGTGCCTTCACTACAAAAAAAATACACTTCCGTGATGATACGTGTTTGTCACAGTAGGTCGCGTTTTTTGTCATGCATGTGTATCCATGACAAATTTATGACAGAATCAAGATAGTCATACCTGTGCTGTCATAGAAGTGTTCCATGATATTACCAAAATTATCATCACGGAAGTGTCCACTTCCATGACGATAAATCACACGTCACAGAAGTGCTTTCGTCAAGGGTGACCGACACGTGGCATCCACCGTAACGGAACGCCGTTAAGCTATCGGGTTGGGTTTTGGATCCGATAACCCGTTAACAGCCCCGACCAATGGGGATTTTCCACGTGTAAAATCATCATTGGCTGGAGGAAACACGTGTCGGCTCATTGTTGGGATAGATGTCATCCACTCATTGGACAGAAGGTGCCTATGATACGTCGACACGTGGCACGGCCCAACAGAGGCCCATTCCTGTGAAAAGGCCGGCCCGTTTGACTTGGTCAAAAGGTGGCGGGCCGGCCCATGGAAAGCCTGTTAACGGCCTGTTCGCATATAGCCCATTTACAGCCCGCTAACCCAAGGCCCGTTACGCCCTATCCGAATTAGGCCCAGTAGCGTCATCTGGGCCATCCAATATGATTCCAGCCCATTTTCACTTCTGGCCCATGTATGGCCCCTGACGTCTTTCGGCCCACATGAGGCCCTATGTAACTCTTGGCCTATTAACGGCCCGTGGTGAAACTGGCCCGTAATGAACAGTGTATCACTTTACACCCATTAACGGCCCGTGGTGAAACTGGCCCATAATGAACAGTGTATCACTTTATACCCATTAACGGCCCGTTATTCCGTTGGGCCGTTTCCAGCCCATGTTATCTTTCGGCCTTCTCAAAGCCCATTTATTCTTGGGCTCATTTCCAGCATTCGTTTACTTACAGCCCGTTACTGTCATTTTCTGCTTGTGGGCCAAATTCAGCCCGTGGTTACAGTCGGCCTGTTTGTGGTCCGTTAATACGTTGGGCCGTTTTCATAGCGTCATCAAATACGGCCTATTAACGATGGCCCGTTATGGTCAGCCCATGAACGGACGATTCCAACTCTAGCCCGTTTACGGCCATAATGCGGCCTGTTATTGCCCATGTTTGGCCAATCGATCATACGGCCCGTATAAGGCCCATTGATGATACGGCCCGTAGAAGGCCTACTGTTTCTACGGCCCATAGAAGGCCCACTGTTTCTATGGCCCTTAGGAGGCCCAGTGTCACTACAGTAAATATTAGCCCATGGCTATTGTGGCCTAGTTTTAAAAAATAGGTTATTGCAGCCACTAGCAAACCGCGGAAAAAGAACTGCACTGACTACAAGCAAACAAATTAACAAGACAACAAGGAAATAAATAAGCAAGCAACTTATGCTAGGCTATCACGGCAATTACACATATTACATCCACTGGGCATCAAAGTTCGCCACCAGTGCAAATATAGGGAACAAAGCAGCATATAAACGCCGTAGCAAAACAAGTCCAGAACTGAAACCACTTTAGAAGAGTTCAAGAAACAATATCCTAGGTACCCATAATGCTGGCAAGATGCTTAGCAAGCTTATTAACTTTCTCTTGTTTGGCGCTTAAATCCTCCAGCGCTTGCTGTTGCACAAGAAAGTACACATCTGAATTCTGCAGGGACTTCCTCAGTCCTTCGGCTTCTTGCCGCAGCACAGCTGACTGATGCCTTTCAGCTTGTAGCTGAGACTGAAGAAGCCAAAGTGATTCAGGCAGCGAGTTCGAAGAGCTTGTGCCAGCGGTACTGGCCAGTAACTCGAACACTACATCAACGCAGGACTATGGGGTTTTCTCACTGTCTACAAGATCGTTTTTATCACCTTTCTTGGAGACCAACAGGGTTGTCTCACTATCTTGAACCTTATCTCCATTACTTTCTCTACCATTGCATAGTGGGGTGCTCTTCTCCAATATTCTGTTTGCATACTACAAGAGAAACAAGCAGACACATCACAGGTTTAGCTTGTAGTATACGAAACTCATTTTGGTAAACTGGTTCAGTAGTAAGGTGGACAGGATAACAGCATGAAACGAACATATATCTATGTACTATGGTCACTGTATTGTCCATATCATTGTAGTTTATGTTCCCTAATCAAGATAGAGACACAGTTCAACTCATATATTTTTAAGACATAGCAGCATAGACAGAATATAAGTGTGAGAAACTACACAAAATTGGCAGCACTTGTAATGTGCATCACATGAGAACATAACTGTTTATACAACTTAAACTGAAATCAACATAGAGCAACAAGTTAGAACAGCAATCCAGTTAAAAAAACAGGTTTAAAACATACCTATTGCGCCATTGGAGTTTCAATTGGATCCTTCAAATTCGAAAGTAGTTGGTATGAGTAAATACAGTGATGCAACAGCAAAGGAGTATGGACCATAGCTACGGAATCTGACCTGAGAACAGTTGCTCTTCTCCTTTAAACGTGGAGTTTGGGTTAGCTGTGGTGGTCTTCGTGCTTTGGGCACTGCAGTAGCTTTACAAACTGCTCGTGTGGGGGTACTCTGTGGTGGACATGGTGCTTTGTCAACTATAAGTGGGTTACTATCCGCTGGGGTTGCGGTTAGATGGGTTGTAGCTGGTTCTCTGCCCAACGGTGTAAGTGTGCAATCTGGAAGAGTCTCGATTATGTGTGGTGGGGCTAGTTTGTGGGCCAGTACAACCATGGTTCTATCTGCATCGATAGGTAGCACTGTCTTTTGTGAAGAACAGGTTTTTGCCCCCTTAGATACTACCATCACCCCCTCCAATTCAAATGGCTGATAAACAAGAAAAGAAATTGAACGTACAGACATTGTATGATAGACAGATGTGGTAATTCACATATATGTTGTCTAACCAAACAGGACAGCATGACACAATTTCACATATATGATGCCTAACTAAACAGGATAGCATGACACAGTTTCAGATATATGATGGATAACTTAACAGGATATAATGGCATAATTCAACATATGATGAGTACGTAAACAGGATGACATGACAAAACTATATGATGTCTTTCTATAATAGGTTGGGATGAAATAATTCACATACATGTTGTCTAAGTATATAGGATGGCATGATATAATTGACATAATTGATTCATATACTAAGCAGCTGGCACTTGCATGTATGATCTCTAAACTAAGCAGATAGAATTCAATATTGTGCATATGATGTCTAAACTAAGCAATGCAAGACACCATATGCATCATATGAGAAATATAAACATTGCAACTTAGAGCATACACCTCAGGTGGGATATAGGACTGGTCATCTGTCTCTGAATCCTCCTCTGAGGAGCTCCCTGTAACCATCGAGATATATGCGTCAACAGGTACCATTGCCTACTCTGAAGACCTTGTTTTCACTCCAGATTTTTCCATAACGGGCTCAAATGGCTGATACACATGAAGAGTAGTTCAATATACACAGATTGTCGACAAATGGTATACGTAATGAAAAAAAAGATGGCATGAGATAATTCACATATATGATGCCTGGCTCCATGGCGGTGCATAATTCACATATATGATAACTGGCTAAAAAACATGGCATTGCATAATTCACATATCTGATATAGAAAGCAAACAGGAGGCATTCACACAAAGCATGTCTAATCTAAGCAGATGGCATGGCAATGCAAGA
Organism: Triticum aestivum; assembly: GCF_018294505.1. Classification (NCBI taxonomy): domain Eukaryota; kingdom Viridiplantae; phylum Streptophyta; class Magnoliopsida; order Poales; family Poaceae; genus Triticum; species Triticum aestivum. The sequence continues at coordinate 65,052,506 of NC_057802.1, forward strand.
CACCATATGCATGATATGAGCAATATAACCCAGCCAAGTTAGATCATGCACCTCGGGGGGGGGGGATACGACTGGTCATCTCTCTCTGAATCCTCCTCTGAGGAGCTATCTGCAACCAGCAAGAAATCTGCATCGACAGGTAGCACTGACTGCTCAGAAGACCTTGTTTTCACTCCATATTTTCCCATGACCGACTCAAATGACTGATGCACAGGAAGAGTAGATGAATGTATAAACATTGTTGACAAATGGAATACATTATGGAAAAAAATATGGCACAATACAATTCACATATACGATGACTGGCTAAATAGGATGGCGTTGCACGATTCACGTATATGATGCCTAGCTAAAGAAGATGGCATTGCATAATTCCCATATACTCCCTCCGTTCCTAAATATTTGTCTTTTTAGAGATTTCAAATGGACTACCACATACGGATGTATATAGACATATTTTAGAGTGTAGATTCACTCATTTTGTTCCGTATGTAGTCACTTGTTGAAATCTCTAAAAAGACAAATATTTAGGAATGGTGGGAGTATGATATAGAAACCAAACAGGTGGCATTCACACAAAGCAAATCTAAACTAAGCTGATGACATATAAGATGTATAATGTAAGCAATGCAAGGCGCGATATGCATGATATGACCAACATCAGCATGCCAGGTTAGAGCAAACACCTCAGGTGGTCAACAAGCGTGGTCGGCTCCTTCTGAATCTCCATCTGAACAGTTATCTTCCTCTGGAATACAATCTGGAAATGCAGGAGGGGGCGGGGGCACTTCGCCCACCATGGAGCGGCGTCTGCATGACATTATATTCGCACGCAACGGTCTTCTCTTTTTCTCTACATGTTCAGTACGATTGTGTACAATATCTGACATGCATAATAAAAAAATAATTATATTTTGTAAGGCCTAAGGGGTGCATGCAAAAATCAAGACTGATGGTAGCAAACGAGTGGATGGATCCAAAACTAATGATAGCAGGTAGATTATAGCTTCAGTTTAAAAAGATAGACAATGGATCATCTATTGTTTGTTGCCCACCCAACATGAACCACATAGAAGACCCCAGATGAACCAGATAGTAGACAGATACTATTCGTTGCTGGCTCGATATGAGACCCATGGGCAATTCAAAACTCAAGATTGAATGATAAAGTAGCAGGTAATAATAACCGATGTATAACGTAAGCAAACACGAAAGACTGCGACCTCTCTTCCGGAACTGTGTAGTTCTCAGGTTCATCTGCTCAGTCGATGATGGTAATGCAGTTGGCGTGGCTGCCGGCAACGGGGAAGATGATCTGAGGCGGCGAAAGGAAGTCTGCAGGGGGGATCTCTGCTGCAGTGAACGCTTCTGTCGATGGTGCACCTCAGGTGGGGTGGATGACGGCATGGCAGGAGCAGGACATAACACACAGAGTTTTCTTTGACGCCTATCTGAAAATGAAGTAAATCTGTAAGGGCTCCTTAGAATTGGAGGATTCTATAAACGCAGGGACAGGAAAAACACATGAATAGGATAGGAATGCACGTCCAAAACAGAGCATTTGGAAACATAGGATTTCAGTCAACCTGGGTGTTTGGCTCACATGAATTGGAAGAACAGAGGAATGGAGAAACAAAGTGATGCGACGAGTGTACAACCTCTTTGGCATAGCGTTGTGGACCTCAGCATCGTTGGGTTGGACGTGGAGGATGGTGATGATGCTGGTGTGACTGTCGGAGGTGGGGAAGAAGATCCGAGGCCTCTGGAAACGGCGCCGAGGGTACTGCTCCGCTGTGATGGACGATTCCGTCGTTGGAGCAGCTCCGCTAAGGTGTACGGCGACGAGGCTGAAGCATGACAAGACAGACAACGTTAATCTGAAGTGGGACCCTAATATCATCTGCAATAGATGATGTAAAATACATCACGAAAAAGTGCTAGATGTAGAACGCATCAGCCGCACCACGGCCGCTCCGACAGATGCTGTAAGTACTGTTCACTCTGAACTTAACTGAAGAAAATGAACTTCACAGTCGAAACTGAATTTTACTGTCAAAACTGATTGAACTAGTAACAGAGCATTGCAATAGATGTTTAGGGCGTTCGAGCACTAGTAGCAGAGAAGCAGTGATCTAAATCAGCAGACGCTCGAGCAGGGAACGCACTAGCAGAGAGCAAGTCGTGCAGTAGCACCGCGAGCGAGTGCTAAAGCAGCAACTCCTGTAGCTGCCGGAGGTCGTGCAGTAGCAGCAGCGCAAGCGAGAGCAAGAGCAGAGCAGCAGCACGAACGAAAGCAGGAGCAGTGCAGCAGCGCGACCGACAGCAAGAACAGAGCCGCAGCGCGAGTGAGAGCCGGAGCAGCTGCAGCTAGTGCCGTTGTGGAAGTCGCCGCCGAGGAAGCAACGACATGGGTGAGAGACGCCGTGGATGATGTGGCGGGCGACGACGCCGTCGATGGAGACACGCCATGTCTGCTCGGTATCGAGCACCGGCAGCCCCGTGAGATCGAATAAAAGATAAAATGCAGCGGTGAGTGCAGAACCTCCTTGGTGGCGCCGAGTTGGCCTCGGCTTCATCGGAGGAATTGGTGAGGGTGTTGCGGTTCCGGTGGGGCAGGTCAAGACAGCGCTGTGGGGATTGAGGTGGCGCGATAGACGAGGCGAACGTCGGGGCAGCTCCTTGGAGGTGGAGGACGGGGCGGCTGATCCGGCGGGACGACGAGATCGACAACGGATCCTCATCCGGTGCGGTGGATGAGGGACAGCGAGCTGTTGCGGTGGACGAGTAGTCGGGGAAGAGTCTCCGGCTGGGCGGCGGTCGGGAGGCCGACGAAGGAGCGTGGGGTTTCGCGGGTTTTG